>NC_056726.1:1906696389-1906743889 GCF_019279795.1 Protopterus annectens
GGGTCCTAGGACTGAGCCCTGGGGAATGCCACTTCTAACTGGTTTAGAGTCGGATGTAGAGCCTGCAACTCTCACCATGTGGGTTCTATCCATGAGCCAGTTGGCAACCCATCTCATGACGTGAGCTTGTCTATAATACTAGAATGGGGAATGGTGTCAAAAGCCTTTGCTAGGTCTAGGTAGGCTGTGTGGACCTCCTTTCCCTCATCTAATGCCTTGGTAACTGTCTCAAAGAAGTCCACCAGGTTTAGGAGGCATGATCTTCCCTTAACAAAGCCAAACTGTGTAGGGTCCAAGGTTTGGAGGTTCCCAGTCTCTCTGTTAATGAGTACCATGATGATGCGCTCCATACCCTTGCAGACAAAGCTAGTCAGGTTTATGGGATATATATCATGGCAAATTAAACTGTTATGCTTTACTTATTCCCAGGATTCTGTAAGGCTCCATGCAGGAATAGCTTATTCCTGCACAGAAATGACTGTTTAGGAGCAGCACGGCAGTGTGGCATGCATAGTAATGAAGGCGCGCTGCCTCTGCTCATAAACGGACATGGAGCATGGACGAGTGCAGGGGGTTTGTCTGAGAACAGAGCTCTCACAATGCACATGCCCCTGCACTCTGGAACTGCCATTTGGCAATAACAATGAGAAAGAATGCTCATAGGAGGTTGCATACCTCCCAACTGTACAAATAATTGCATAATGTCCATATGTGTTGCCCATACAGTTGGCCTGCACCCCAAGTTGTACCATGAAATCGCGGGATGATGTCAGGAATGAAGGCATACATATGACTGTCAGACACCAGCACCCATCAGAAAATGTATATTAAAACAAATCCTGTTACTCTACCACCTGTCCCAAGTTTATAAGAGCAATAATTAAAATATGTCTGTAGTTGGACCTCATATTGTCAAGCTTTGTACAGATAATGTGCATTAAAAGGATGAGAGGTATGGGGGTTTCTAGGATGTCTGCCAAATGTGCAGATGCATGCAGGAATCCACAACAGTAACTGAAACCTCTCCCTTCCAAGAGAAAATAGCAGTAGATAATATTTTTTATCAAACAGATTAAATTTAACGGTAGTGTGCAGGTTCACCAATTGCTTAGCTACTCATACTGTAGCTTAAATGGCACAAGATGATAAATAGCAAGATACATGCAAATAAAGCAGTACTGCAATAGTGTAGTGGTCAGACATTTGCCTTGTGAGCAGTCATTCCCAGTTCGATTCTCACTGTAGTAATTTCCATGTCAAATCACTTTATGAACATTTTTTTGCCATATAACCTACTAAATAACATATATTTGTGAATTGGAGTACTGCATTAAATGTATATTTGAGGTGTCATTGTAATAATGTTGTAAAATCCACAGATAAACACAAGTGCCCCATACAGTATATGTATACATGAATCAGGGATACGAACTGAAGGTATAATGTGTAATGAATGATAAATCCATAGACTGTCCAAATCCACCATTTTCCCAAGATCCATGTTACATTTCTGTCTAAATTAGTGTGGGGATTAGTGGGAGTAAGCAGTTTTAAGCAGTAGTAAATGGGTTTAAGCCCATTTGCATGGGGGTAAGCAATGCGCACACAGGTTAAGCAATATTGAAGCTAACTCCCTGTAAGCATATTTAACCAGAAGTTAGCATTACTTACCATCATGCAAACCCACGCAAACCCACTTACAACTGCTTAAAAGTGCCTTAATCATTCTGCATCCACCAGCCACTGTTCTGCCCAGCAGCAAAATAAACAGCCCATGCATGTCTTGAACCCAGGACCTGGCACATTGTACTCACAGTAGTTAACCAGTAAGCCATTACAGCAGTACATAAGACTGAGATATCCCCAAACAGATCCTCACTATAGCAAAATCAAAATTTACATGTGAAAGGAATCTATATGCAATTTTATGTTGTATAACCTACTACATAACATAAATATGTGAACTGGGATACTGCATTAAGTCAGATGTGAGGTGGCATTGTAATAAAGTATTGAAATCCCCCAGTAAACACAAGGACCCCATACAGTGTACGTACACATGAATCATGGATATCAAACACATATATAACATGTAATGAATGATAAATCAATGCCAAACAGCAAATAGTGTGCAAATTTAAAATTAAGCAATACTAAGCATTGCACACACATGTTTACTAGGTGTAAGCCAAGTGTAGGCCAGCTAAATCAGTTTCCCTAGTGGTATACCCCTTTAAGCAATGCCAACCTTTGGTAGGCAGGTTTGACCATATCTTAGCATTTTCAAAACTGTGCAATCAAGGCAAAGTGTGGGAAATCAGCCCTATTTAAACACCACATGTGAGAATACATCTCATAACAGGTTGCAGCTTCCTCCTGTAGGCACTATGGCCAGTGTGGGTGAAGGATGGCACTTCCAGGTGCAGCGCTGGAGCATCCAGGAGTCCAAAGTCATGGCAAGACTCCTAGTTAAAGACCATGACCAGAGACTGCTGTAGGGCCAGTAACAGGCTTCCCAATATAAAATGGAAGCCTATGACTATCTCACCCATGACCTCAGCAGTGCCACTGGCATCCCTTGAACTGGTGAGCAGGTCGGGCATCACTATGCTAACCTGAAATGGAGAAAGAGGGAGCTCTTGGATCAGTGGATCCAAGAGGCTAGGCAGATGGGTGATGTCCCAGCCATGTGTAAGTATCAGTCTACTACATGTTTAATAATTTCCAGCTCATGTATATTATGGATAGGTATGGCTAAATATTCCTCTTATGTCTTTGACAGAGGCAGACGAGTGGACTGTGAATTGGGAAGCCCATGCCTGTAGACTGCAGAGGCTGTGTCATGAGGCAGCTTAGTAATAATCTTGCATGTACTGGCATAAGAAATAAATCTAAAAGTAGTAGAAAGTTAATTGCCAGTATAAAACCTGTATTGTGTATGGCATGTACTGAATAAACCAGACACTATGGCAGGAAGAGTCTCATATAGGTTGTATGTAAAGAAAAGGTTAACAGCCTGGCAATAAAGGTCTAACTGCTGGACTGCTTGTGTTTACTCTGGTATCATATGGTAATGTTGTGTTGCAATCTCTTAATAGTACTGTTGTATTAAGCACTGTTACCCACACTGTGCTACATAAATACAATGTGTAGGAATGTCTGTACATGACTGTTGTAATCACAAGGTCATATTGTACAACTGAGAGAGAGACACAGACAGAAAACAGTGAAAAGATAGACAACATAATCCAAATAGCACACTCAACTGAGATGTGAAGTGTTGTATTTTTAGCACACACAGCCATGGTTTGAATCCTGGGAGTGGTAGTAAGCTGTATGCAAAATCATACCCCACAACTGTACTGATATTGTCAGAAAGTCCAGATAATTGGCATAAGTCCCCTGCCTGTCACCCTGTCCCCCTGGCAAATCAGTGGGATGATCCCTGAAGTTTAGGCAGCAAATAATGACATACGACTGATGGTCAGACATCATAACTGTAAGAAATATATCTATATGAACAAATCTGTCACTCTAGCAACTCATCAAAGTGTTATAAGAGTAATAAGCAAAGTATGTCCCAACTCCACCCACATGTTGTGAAGCTATGACCAGAGTGTGTCCAGTAACAGAGTGAGACATATGTGCATAATAATAATGTGGAATCTGGTAATATGTGTGGAAACATTCAGGTAGTGTTAACAAAAATTCCCCCCACTAGTCTGTCAGATATGAAAACTGTGCTTAGAAATAAAAGATTGTGATCCTGGACTGGTACTGTTTAGTCCGGTATTGCATGGCAGTGCTAGTGTTGAAGTATCTCTGACTAATAAGGTATTACTTATCCCTGTCATCCACACAGTACTACATAATAAAACTGTCTACGAAACCCTATATAAGAGTGCTGTAATTACAAAGTCAGATTGTAAATCCATGGGAGACTTATAGACAGAATTCAGAGAAAAGATACACAGCAATATCTATATAGAACACTCAACTGTGATGTACACTGTATTATTTTTAGCAGATACAGCCATGGTTTGAATCCTGGGAGTGGTAGTAAGCTTTATGCAGAATCATACCCCTCGACTGTACAGATCTGTCCAGAATGTCCAGATAATTGGCCCATATCTGCTGGATGTTACCCTGTCCCCCTGGCATATCAGCGTGATAATCTCTGACATCTAGACAGCATTTAATATCATATAACTGACAGTCAGGCCTGTAAATATGTGAAAAATGTCAATGAAAACAAACCTGTAAGCTCACAAAAGGTTTATGAGGGTAATAGTCAAAATATGTCCCAGTTTCACCTGCATGTTGTCAAGACATGCACAGAGTGTGAGCAATAAGAGATGGAGAGGTATGTGTATAACATCAACCTGGAATCTGGGAATATGCATAGAAACAGTCAGGTAATGTTAACAAACAATACCTCCACAGGTATACCAGGTAAGAGGTGTCTACTGCAGGTAAAATACAGTTCATGTATATAGTTGTCTACATCCATACCACTGTCCATACAAAGGCCATAGGGTACTGTAATAATACCTGTAAGGTACAAATCACAGGACTGACTAAGGAAGGAATAAAAACTACAGGGATATAAAAGTTGTTAATTGACATATTTCTCCCCCACCCCCACCATATCTGCAACAATAAACAAAATACACAACTCAATCGGTATGTGTACAATTAAATCTATTGTTGGGACATATGTCCTATTGATTGATAAATATTGAAATTTGTTTCTATGCATGTGCCATGTTGAAATACTTCCACATTGGTGGCATGCTACCATCAATGTACCTGCATGCTGTTGTAATGGCCACTGTGGTTCCATATATGCATGTGTTCTGTTTGCTATGCAACTGTTCCATATGTGATGTTTTGGGTTAATGGGAATATCTATGCATACTGTTATGCCTAATCCTGGAATATGTTGACTATTACTAACCCACATATGTTTTAAAATTGAAACACCATAGCACATTTTGGAAGGCCGGTCCCAGTGGACACACCTCTCCCACCTCATCTGGCAGTGGCACCAGGCTCCAGCACATCTGGGGCCCACCCTGGAACCTCCTTGTCCATTGGTC
Source organism: Protopterus annectens (assembly GCF_019279795.1). Lineage (NCBI taxonomy): Eukaryota > Metazoa > Chordata > Ceratodontiformes > Protopteridae > Protopterus > Protopterus annectens. Next base: position 1,906,701,489 of record NC_056726.1, read on the forward strand.
CTCCACCACCTTTGGGTGGAACCACCTCAGGGGATGGGGCTTGCCCTCCCGGGAGTGGGCATGGACAGGATATTGTCACCCATCGTCAGGTCTGGGGTCTGGTGCGTAGCAAGCTCTGCAGGGAGTTTGGAGATCTGCTATACCAGCTTGAGGGCCACATGGTGCATCTAGAGGGTCAGCCTGCCCCTCCTACACAGCCCCCACCACAGCCACCTTCGGGGCTGTGAAAGTGCAGTGGTGACTGCCAATGGGTGGGGATCTCAGACTTCCAAACACCCCTCTCCATCCAAGGTATTTACTCCCACATGTGTCATATACCACCCCTGTATGCTGTCTTGTCTGTCTTGTCTGTTATCTTAATCAAACTACCTCCCCAAATATACCTACTATTCCTCCCTAACTTCCCACTCTCACCTTAAAAAAAAAGGGCAATCTGTCCCCAAAAAAATTCTTGCCCCGTACATAGCTGTCCATTTTGCACACATGTCCACTGGACACATGTAATCTAGTCTAATTGGCTTCACAAAATATTATTGTTGTCCTCACCCCTCTCTCATGGGTATGAATGTCCAAATCTACCTCCAAATCAGTGTATATGCACAGCTGTTGCAGTAGATGAAATGGGCAGTTATGGACCTTCCCTACACCCATCCTGCACATCCCAAGTTATTTTCCTTACTGTCTTTCCCTCTTTGTGCCCCTTTTTCACCACTTTCCTATCAACCCTTTTTCTTTTCTTTTAAAGAAATTAGCATGGGGTAAGCAGGAGTAAGCACTTTTAAGCAGCAATAAGTGGGATTAAGCCTGTTTGCATGGGGGTAAGCAATGCCTACACATGTTAAGCAATTTAGAAGCTAACTGAATATAAGAAACTGTAACCGGAAATTAGCAGTGCTTACCTTCACGCAATCTTGTGCAAACCCACTTACAACTGCTTAAAAGTGCCTTAATCACTCTGTATCCAATAGCCATTATTCTGCCCAGCAAAAAAATAAACAACCTTTGCAAGGATCGAACCCAGGACCCTATGAACCATAGCCAAATTGATCTACCACTAAGGCATGTCAGATATACATATCCCTGATGTTTTCGCAAACATGTCATCCAGCACAGTCATTCAACAGTACAGGAAATGTATTTATGCATGTAGATGTATGTGTTTGTACATATATATATATCTATATATATATATATATATATATATATATATATATATATATATATATATATAAATATATATATATATATATATATATATGTAAACATATATATATATATATATATATATATATATATATATATGTGTGTGTGTGTGTGTGTGTGTGTGTGTGTATGTACAGATATATATCTATACATATAAAAGAGATCACAACAGATACATATATGACCAAAGGCACCATTAATGGGGGTGAGGGCGCCGAACTTAAGTATCTCTTGTAATTATTCATATCACCCCTCCCCCACAGCCAAACAGATCTGACCTGCAACACAATACCAACATTTGCAAGTCCCATACCTCAGGACCCTACACAACTGAGCCACAAGAAGTTAACAGTAATCCATCCCACCTGTATGATGTCAGGATGGTATTAATAACATATCATGCAGTACAGTCTGACTACCATTGGGAATGTACAATGTGGAACCAGTAACCATGCTAAGGATACATATACACACACACAAACACACACACACATATATATGCAGATACATATATATATATATATATATATATATAGGTGGTGGTGCTGTGGTAGCATTGTCACCTCACAGTTAGACGTTGCTTGTTCGATTCTCAGCGTCTTCTGTGTGGCGACATGCGTGAATGGGCGTTCCTTCATTGAAGGTTGTGCGTTAGGCCCGGCATGCCAGCACATAAAACTCTACTGCCAATCATTAGCGGACCGGAGTTCCACTGTGGTGACCCCTAACCGGGAAAAACCGAAAGACACAAACAAACATATATATATATATATATATATATATATATATATATATATATATATATATATATATATATATATATATATATATATATATATATATATATATATATATACATACATATATATATATATATATATATATATATATATATATATATATATATATATATATATATACATATATACATACATATATATATATACATATATATGTAAATACACATACACACACATAGATATGTATAGGAAGATGCATATTTAGAGGGTGCACATTGTATTGAACAGCCAGTATTCCTACAGTTGCCACCTATTCAAATGGACAGTGTATGGTTCACTCATCCAAAAAAAAGACAATTATTGCATGAAACATACCCACAGAGAAATCAAAGGATATGAGACCACACACAGGTTTGCATACATAGGAAATGTTTATTTGTGTAGTATTATGCCATGTCATATAGCTGTTAGATCTTAGAAATACATACTAACTGAGTAATGCAACTCTCAAACAGATCATTTTATACAGTAATCCGAAAGCATAACATATAGGTTCATAGGTTCATAGGTTTATACTAGGCTATCTGCCCTAAGGCATTTATAAGCCTAGCCCAAAGTTTTGTGGCTTACGCCACCCCTTATGTTAAAAAATACTGTGCCCATTAGTTTGTTGTGCCTCTGTCCAGCAGTGACACAGAGATGATTCCCAGGGTAAATCTACGATCTCCCATCCACCGGTCAAGATTTCTCTTGAACAGAGCCAGCGAGGTGCTCTGCCTCACATGGACTGGGATTTTATTGCACAGCATAGGGAGTCTCTGGGTGACAAATCTATCCCTCCAGCATGTCCTATTTATATCCGTGCTAAGGTTTAAGTCGCTTGCTCTAGTGGATCTGGTAGATTTGGATTTTTTGAGGTGGAGCATGTCCATTAATTCGGGTTGGACATGGCCTTGTATGTCAGGCACAGGTCACCTCTGAGCAGGCGGTATGCGACTGAATAGAGCTGGAGTTTCTTCAGTCTGGCAGCATATGACAGATTTTGGAGTCCCTTTATCCTTTTGGTGAGGAACTTTTGGGGTCTCTCCAATTGCTGCAGGTGTCGGGTGAGATACATCCCGAATGAGGCATTGTACTCGATCATTGGTCTGATAAGTGAAGAGTACAGGGGAACAATGACCTCATTTGATCTGGATGTGAATCCCTTCATGATCAGGTGGGCAATATAGAAGGTCTTTCTAACCACTTTAGCAATGTGAGTGTCAAAAGAAAGGCCACTGTCAACCTGGGTCCCCAGGTCTCTGATAACCTCTTCTGTGCTCAATGGATTGCCACCTATATGGTAGCTTGGGGTTACCTTGTTTTTCCTGAAGGGTATGACTATACATTTTTTGGCATTTAACTTCAGGCCATGGCTCTGCCACCAGTTATCAGTTTCCGTGAGACCCCTCTGAAGGATATCTGTGTCCGATGTACTTTCCACTATGGCGCCCAGTTTGCAGTCATCTGCAAACTTTGTCAGCCATAGTCCTCCTATGTTTGCCTGTACTTCTGAGAAGTAGATGCCGAACAACAGGGGGCAAGGACTGAGCCCTGTGGGACCCCACTTGTTACCGGCTTGGAGTCTGACATGGCGCCAGCAACTCTAACCCTGTGGGTTCTGTCCTTTAGCCAGTTTGCAACCCATCTTGTGACATATGGGTTCACATTTAAGCTGGTAAGTTTCTCTATAATACCCGAGTGGGGTATTGTGTCAAAGCTTTTGCAAGGTCAAGGTAGGCTGTATGGACTACCTTTCCTCATCAATGGCCTTGGTGACTGTTTCAAGAAGTCGACCAAGTTCAAAAGGCATGATCTGCCCTTGACAAAGCCAAACTGGGTCGGGTCCAATGTCTGCAAGTCCCTATGTCTTTGTTTATGAGTTCCATTATGATCCTCTCCATAGCTTTGCAGATCAGGCTTGTTAAGCTTATGGGGCTAATTTCCAGGGTCCGTAGTGCTACCGCTTTGTGGAGTGGGACCACAGTTGCACGCCACTCCTTGGGCACGTATCCTGTGGTAAGGCTAAGATTAAACAGCTGCCTTATATGCGGGTTTAGTTCCTCGTTGAGTTCATGTAGCACACAGCCGGGACACCATCCGGTCCCATTGATGCTGTGTTTTTAGCTTTAGAGAGCAGCTTTCACCTGCGCATTACAGATGTCTGGGAGGCTACACTCGCTGGGATAGTTATCTCTCCTTTGGGGAGAGGGGGTGAAGTTTGCACTGAACCTGTCTGCCAGTATTTGGCAATGTCTGTGGGTTCAGTGATTTTTGTATCATTTTAGACTAATTCTGCGCATATCTGGGAGTTTCTACCCAGGTTTCTAACATAGCTGAAGAAGGCCTTATGATTGTCTTTTGAATCTATTGCAATTTTCTCTCAAATTTGGCCTTGGATGATTTTATGAGTGCTCGTATTTTTTTACTAATAATGATCAAGGGTGTCTTCTCTTTTATGGATTTTGCTCTATCATGTAACAGCTTTCTCCTCTTATTGTAAAGTTTGTTTATGGCTGGGGTCCACCAGACTGGACGTTTGCCCTTGGTGGAAAGAGTCTTGGTTTTATTAGGGATTGCCTGATCCATGCAGTAAGGGCTTCCACAGCTTGGATTGTGGTTTCCACTGGCTTGGGGGCCTTGAAGGATACCACACCAGTCTTGAGTAGTGTGAAGTTTGCTTTAGAGAAGTTCTTCACTGTGGTCTTTTTTGTTTGGGGTGGGGGTGGGATGTGGATTTCCAGTGAGATAAGTTTGTGATCTGATCTCACCAATGAGGGATATACTTCCGGTATGGAGCATTTTATCCCCATGTTTGTGATGATGAGATCTAGTATATTTTCTCCTCTTGTGGGAATGGTGACTAGTTGTTCCATGGCATTTGAATTTATGAACTCCAGGAACCTTTGGGCTAGAAAGTTGGGGCTTGAGTAATGTTCCCAGTCTATATTCTGGTAGTTAAAGTCACCCAATATAATGGTGTTTGGAAATACATTTATACCCTCCAGTGTCTTCAGGAAGGCTGTGTGGAGTTCCTGAGTTTGAGAGGGTGGCCTGTAGCATGCTACAAATTGTAGAGCAGTTTTGCCTATGGTTAATTGCACCTGGATGGTTTCTAATGCTTCGTGCATTGCCACCAACCTGGAGGTGTGGGTATCCTTGATGAATATGGATACACCCCCTTCTTTTGTGGTGTGGTCTGGGTTTTGGGGCCGGAACGCATGAAATGAGGTAAAACCTGATAGTGCCGGGGTGCTCTCAGGAACCTTGAACCAGGTTTCAGTCACAGCACAGACATCGATGTTCTCCATACTGAGAAGGGCCTCGAGAGCGTGCATTTTGAGATTTAGACTTCTGGCATTGAGCAGCATTACCCTTAGTTTCTTCCCATTTTTGTTTTCTAGGGTGGTAGGTTTAGAATTTGAGCCTTGCCTAAAAAAGGCACTATGGGGGTGGCAAGAGCCTTAGCCAATATCCGAATCCCAGGGGTGACAGGTGCAAGCCGTCCCTTGCGAAGCAGCGTGGCTTGTCAAGCATGTCATCCCAGGCAGACAGACACTGGATCCCCTTTGAATGACACCAGAAATTAAGCCAATTGTTAAAGCTGATCATCTTGTCTCTATGTTGTGGCATCATTCTTGGTGAAGGAAAGATACTGCTCAGGGTCAGGGTCATACCTGCCTGGGCTACATAATCAGAGAGCTCCTCTATGTCTCTTTTCATGTAGTCCAGGGAGGTATGTCTCAGGTCGTTCACACCAGCATGGACAATGACTGTGTCATATTTGTACTTGCTGTGGAGTGACCCGAGTGCTTGTGTTATGTGGCAGATTCTAGCACCTGATAGGCAGCTTACTGTGACCCTCTCCTTGTTCAGCCTGGTGAGTGGGACGTCAGTGTGTCTGACTATGGAGTCACTTATGACAAGTATGTTTGGTGTTGTATTTGGCCTTAAGGGCTGTGACTGCTTTGCACACTGATTTTGTGGTTTATGTGTTGCCTGTGGTGTGTCATGAGGTGGCAGTTGCTTGGATGTCTGCTTTGGAGGCCTCTGCTGTTTAGGTAAATTTTTGCTCAGAGACTCCGAGTATGACTTTGTGAGTTTATGTGTTTGATTCATTGTTGTGATAGCTTTATGTGAGACTGGTTTTGTGGTGTGTGTAGTTGCCTTCTCCTCCTGTCTGGTCTTGCCAGTCCTGAGTTAAGAGAGCTCAGCCTCCAGTTTGGCTAAATAGCTGCATCTCTCGCAAGTATTTGTGTTATGTGGGAGGAGGAGAGGGTTGTCAGTGTACATGAGGCAATTGTAACATTGCCTCAATATTCCCAAATTCACCAACTGGACAGGAGAGGACGCCAGCATCTGGCCCTTCGACATGCTAGAGAAATTTAGAAGTTAGGGGTGTAACTGAATAAGAGAGGACTTAGTAAGGAAGTGGGTACTCCTGGGGGGGGGTTTGCTAGTGAGGGACTTTGTATAATACAGAAGTGCTAAACGTGAAAAGAAGATGCTTTTAAGACAAGTAAAAGCTTTTAGGAACAAGTGCTGTGCTTTTTAGTTAAGGGATATACTGTTTAGATTACTAGTAGAGCAGTTCTAAGGGAAAAAATGAAGAACAGACTTTATGGAGCCAGAAAAAGTTTAACCTTGTTAAACCGGTGCTGCCTGATGCTGCTCTAGTGGCAACTCTGTGCTAAATCGCGCTAAAGCACTCTAAAGCGTGCTTGATAGCAGGGGCTGGAAAGAGCCAGGAATTGACCCAAAGCAGCCAATAAAACTACAGTTTCAAGTCAGTAACCACTCCCACGGGGGCAGGGAAGCAGCTCAATGTTTATCACTGCCACTGATCAACAGAGAGACTTTCCTTTAGCCCAAGCAAAAATGGCCTCACAGAAACTTATAAAACAGTTCAAGAACAGCAAGCCTGTAACTTGAACTTTTTTAAATCTCAGAAAAGTGGGAAAAAGCAGGATTTTTTTTTGTTTTTGTTTTTTCAGAGATAGCAGAGGTTCACAAGTAATATCAAGTTATAACAGTGCAGTAAATGACCCCACACAAGAGTGCTAGGTCAAAGACAGAAAATATGCAAGTTTTGAGAAAAAAACGATTTTAAAATTAAGTGCAAACAGGAAATTCAGTATACAGCTTTTGGTTGTGCTCTAAATAGAGCTACTAATGCAGAAATCAAGTTTAACAAGCCAGAAAATGCTCAAACTAGGCAGCTATGCAGAAAAACTTATCAAATAAACGGAGGAAAAATACTTAAAATCTCAAAAGTGGCTCCTTTCTTCTCTCAGCGTTTTCTCCACTTGGTGGGTGCTTCACCAACAGCCAACAAGCCTGAAAAGACACCAAACCACGAGGCAACTAGGTTTTAAGAGAGGAAGATGAAGGAGTTTTGGAAATGACCCCTTTTGGCCAATAAAACTACAGTTTCAAGTCAGTAACCACTCCCACGGGGGCAGGGAAGCAGCTCAATGTTTATCACTGCCACTGATCAACAGAGAGACTTTCCTTTAGCCCAAGCAAAAATGGCCTCACAGAAACTTACAAAACAGTTCAAGAACAGCAAGCCTGTAACTTGAACTTTTTTAAATCTCAGAAAAGTGGGAAAAAAGCAAGATTTTTTTTTTTGTTTTTGTTTTTTCAGAGATAGCAGAGGTTCACAAGTAAATCAATATGTTGCTGTCCAGGCCAAGGCCTTCAAGTAGTACAACAGTAAAGAAAGACTGGGCCAGAGGATAATAAGCAATCAACAGTAAGTAATGCAGATGTATAGTTCAGCAGCCTCCAATTACACTCATTACTCAACACCAAGGGAGAAAAGAAATAAATTGCCACAATGAGGGTGTATCTGTTACATAACAATGCTTAACTGAAAACATCACTATCACACTGACAAACAGAACAGTCTGTATGACAGCAAGCACTAGGCCACCAATATTCCATAGGTTAACTGTATGAATATGTACAGCCATATACCTTTAGGCGTCTTACTACTGATATCTCGGACATGTTGTAACAGCCTAGGTTATATATGGCACATACCCCTCCCGCATAAACTGACTTACAGGGGCATATAACACTGTTACATACGCTGACCTCTGGAATGCAGAAGGGCACACATGTTTTGTCCAGCTGTAACCCACATATATATGGACCCTTCCCACAATATGTGTGGAGACCACAATATCACTGAAATGATGGCAGGAATGGCAGCATGACATAATCACTGGCCACTACATAACAACTTCTTATTGCATGTCATATGGACAAAGCCCTGTATATAGGTGGAGGACAGAGGCCGGAACACAGGGCTATATTTGAAATAGTGTTATTATACACTAAGAAAGTCGCTGGTGTTACAGGATAGCCTGCAACATCCCCTTAGTCAGGAATATGATGTCAGAAATGCAAATGCATGTAGCCATGTACTGATAGCACTCAACAGACACAATGTCAGTGATATATCTGACACAAGACCTGTGTGGTGGACAGACAAAACATAACAGTCAATCCTCTGGCCATCATGTGGATAGGTCCACAGTTGAGAGTTATGCAGACAGACTGTATTCCATGCTAAACTAGTATGTACACACAAACCCTGTAACACTGTTGGTATGCAATGCATATAACAGCACTACTCACACTGTCTGTAGGTCTGGAACCTTATACAATTATACAGCTGGCCTGAGTCTGCAAGTCCTCTTGTAAGACATATTGCTACCTGTTGTCTGTAATGCTGCTGCCTACATACAGGAAGGATGTCCTCCATACAGGAAAGGTAAAGGGACCACGGCCACATGATGTAGGAATTTATAGTAGTGGGTTCCCATGACAGTGGTAATTGGAAGTACTACACAGCAGGCTGCATGCAGGTAGCAAGTGGTGGACACTGATTGGTGGAGAGGCCATCAATTGATCATGTGTATCACCTACAAAATCCATACTGCAATCTATTCAAAGCAGCTCACTCCATTTAGTGGAGAGAGACCATGATAGAGAAAGAGAGAGAGAGAGAGAGAGAGAGAGAGAGAGAGAGAGAGAACAAAAAACAAATACAACAAAAAAAAAAAAAACATGCCTCCATCCAGCCATCCACGCAGCAAACTGTATCCAGAAGAGACATCATTCCCACAACAGGTATGTGAAGTATATATGCATTTAATTGAATGTTTTATTTGGTCCATGATAATGGGATAGATGATGTGGAATGATTTAAATGTGCCATCGGGTGTTGGTTTTGTTATGATGTCCAGCTGAACAACTGCTATGGACAATAGTGTCTCTCCCTGTGGGCAGTGGGCCATACCTGTCAACTGTGCAGATCACAACTGACTGACAAGATGTAAGCCATCATAGTGTGTGCTGTGTAATGCAAGACATGTATATTAGGGTAGCCAATAGCTGGTGGTGGAAGTAATGCCGTTATGCTGGACATGTGGGTTCCAGAGCCCACCACTTGCAGGACAGTCATGTTAATGCGTAATGTAGCATGCACAAATGCCATAGGTGAGTAATAGGCTTACCTGCAATCTGTCCCTATATACATCCCTCTAATGTTAGGCTGTGTCCACATGTGACACCCATCTCTGTTGTAACAAGGCAGAACAGTGCAGCTGTGCAGGAAGGAGAGTTAGACAGTGTGGACCTGATGTCTGAATGCACCCTATATAATATATATCTACACACACACACACACACACACACACACACACACACACACACACACACACACACACGTATATAAATACATGTCGCCAACTTTTGAATGACAGTGCTGCATGAAACGTGTGAGGGAACATCTCACATATCAGCACACACATAGATATACAGCAGCAAGTGTGTGCAAAATGGATGGTTATGTCAGGTGGGAACCCCATGTTGGGAACACATTTCCCTCATTTGTGAAGGAGGGATTGGTAATTTGGGGAAAGATAGCAGGTATATTTGTGAAGGTAGGTTGGGTTGGATGATAGAGTAGACAGCCTACAGGGCCGGTATATGACACATGTGGTGGGTAAACACCCTGGATGGGGAGTGTTGTTTGCTATGTGGAAGCCTATGAGCCCTCATATGGAAACAATGGGACCAAGGTCCCCACCCACTGGCAGTCACAACATCAGCTTCATGGCCCTGAAGGTGCCTGGGCTGGGGGCTAAGCAGGAGGAGCATGCGGACCCTGTGACTGTGTAATGAGAGCCTCAAGGTGCTGTAGCACATCCCCCAAGTCTCTGTGGAGCTCCCTATGCACCAGACCCTGGACCTGACCTCAGGTAACAGGATCCTGTCTGTATGTACTCGCAGGGTGGGGTGAACACCATCTCATCAGGTGGTTCCACCTGAAGGTAGTGCAGGACCAGTAGATGTGGAGGCCCCAGGGTGGGTCCCACATGTGATGTTGCCTGGTAACATGGCCAGATGAGGTGGGAGAGGTGGTTCTTCTTGCAACTGTTCCCCAAACATGCTATTGTGTCACTGTTATAGAACATATGTGGGTAGTAATAGTACACACATTCCCGGATCATGTCCAACAGCATGCATAGATATCCCCAATAACACAAAACAACAGATGTACAGCAATCACATAGCAAACAGAACACATGCATATATGGAACCATAATGGCCATTACACTGGCATGCAGGTGACATTGGCCATAACAGGCCACCAATAATAGTGTCCCCATAGGGAACATGACTAGAAACACATAGCACATAGTATTGTACAGTATGATATATGTCCCAATGGTAGGTATTCTGTAGACATACCTGTTGAGTTGTGTGATCAAATTGTTGTTGCAGATATGGTGGGGGGAGACAGAGGTGTGTATAAACAACTATGATAACCTTGCAGAATGAGGTCCTCAGACCTGTTTCCATCTTTATGTCTTTCAGGCAATATGTCCAGGGAGAGGTTGCCAATTTATACAGTGGAGGAGAATGATGTCATCATCTCACACCTGGTGCAGCACTACCACATGTTGTTCAGCCGAACAGCCCATGGTCTGCAGGAGTGGACTGCCCTGTGGAATGATCTTGTCCACAGGGTAAAAGATGTCAGCCTGCATAACCTCAGTTATGACCAGGTCTGACATTGATGCACAAATCTACTTTGCCATGCCCATCGGCATGCTGCTGCAGTCAAGGGGGAGCAGCTTGAAACAGGGGGGGCATGGCATCCAGCCCCCCGACACATGTTGAGGATCTCCTTGCCAGTCTCAGGGCACCTGCCCATCCACACACACAACACCTGCTGGAGAGCATAGTGGATATGGGTGCTACACAATGTCAGAGGACCATGCAGATAAGGTCACAGGACATATCAGTAGACCACTGCTGCATATCCATTCACATCTGGACAGTTAGATTATGCATATGTGAGATGAAATATATATAGTCTGTTGCTGTGTAGTAGTAATAAACAGATGTGCATAATCTGTAGTATTGTGGGCTTGTACTGTTGATGTAGTGTAATGCTGCACCCACCCTCTACCAATGCCACAGCTGTGGCTACTGACATCACATCTCTCAAACATAAATGTAGGTCCCTCTGGTATACCTCCAGGACTGCAGCCTGTAGCTGGTGAGTATGGTGTTTGTTCAGCTTTGCCAATACATCGGTCATGTTATGGCCATGGTATATTCCATGCACACATTTAACACACCTACCCATAATGCATGCTGTACATGTTCACGTATTGTTGCTGTTAACTGAACTGCATCACAGTGGTCACCATGATGGTGTATCTGAAGGGTACGTCAGACTTCTGCAATATAATTAACATCCTGTCATTGCAAAATGTGTGCACAGAGATGAACATATTGGTCAGACAAATGGCCTACAGTAGGGACATGTGTGAAACACACTTATAGCGTGCTACAACAGTATATATACCAGTATTACAATGGCAACTTTTACAGATCTATGACACAGCATATGACAAAACTGCAATCCACAACCCTTACAACCTGCAATATTGTCCTAACATGAGCAATGAGTGTGTAATATGGAATCATATGTTAGGACAGCAAATATGGGGAATACATACCTTCACAAACACTGAAAGCATATGTGTGCACACACTCCTGATAAAATATAGTGGAAGCAGCTGTTGAGGTACTGACAGCATGCATTCTTTATGAGAATGCACCTTCCAGCAAGTACACGTCCCCAGTGTCACACCAAGAAATGGTCTGCTGTACAAGACATTTGGCCATCAAATGTGGCCACGTATCTGCAACAGAGGCAGGAATGGCTTGCACACATCTTACATGCCATGGCGTGTACCCCATACCCAACAGGTAGCACCCAGGAGTTGAACATGTAGCCATACCTCACCATTGCATATATCATGATGAACAGTGCAGACAGTCTTGTATGTGGTGAGAATGCATGGGATAGGATTAATGTAAAAAATAAACAGATGGCCATCTAAGACAGATGATGTTACATGTAGCAAACCGGTCATGCAGGCTGCCTAGTAACATGCCACAACACTGATGGAGTTGAAGGAATGTCTTGCAAGTACTAGTTGTGCAGTACCTGTGTCAGCAATTGCCTGGATTCTGCATACGTGTAGTCCATGGGTTAGGGTAATCAGATGGGACTGTTGTACCACAGGAAACATCACCCAGGCTTCTCTACAGGTAGTGTATAAGTAACAGAAAAAGTCCCCAAAAGACATGCATTGCAATGTGTACTGGTGTACCAAGACCACATTGGAAACCTACAGACAGTATCAAGTAAGATACATGTGCTTTACTACCAACACCTTACCCCACCTCAAGCCCACCATCCCCATCTGTACCTTGCCGGTGCTAGTGTACACCTGTATGTTAGCCATTCATTAGCTGGGACTAGGCTGGTACACATGGTGTTCAGTGTTTGGGACACTGCAAAATGACACACATGTGTAAGCCATAGTTGTCAAGTATCCGCAAAAAGGCTGAGGGTGGGGTGTCATCATGACACAACAGTGCACTGCAGCAGGGATCTAAAGATGCTACAAATGGCTATATCTGCACACAGTCAGGGTCAGGAACTGTGGCGGACATAACCCTGACTCCACAGCAATAGTGACGGCAGTGAGTGAACTCCAAGGGATGTGTACATGAGTTCACCTTGCAATCATGCAGCGTTGGGGGATATGTGTAGGGCAGACTGACCAAATACTGGCAAATGCAGATGGCCCATGCTAGTATACCCCTACCAGGAATAGTGACTGCTGTAGTACACATAACACTAGGTGCAGCATGCCATTATGATAAGGCATGCACACATATGCACCCACGAAGTGTATGCATCTCAATCAGCATCTGCACAGCAAACACATTTGTTTGACACTGCATTTGATTGCACAGGTCATATGTCACATATCAGGTTCATGTAATGTTAAAATATGCAGTAATGTGGTCCCATGGCATATCAAAGAAGAGAGTGTCATGTCAATAAGAGTGTGTACACTCCCCGTAGCCACAGTAAGGTTTGAAGGTTTTCATTGTAACTGTGTTGTATTGGCCATACATGCACCACTGATGATGAGATCTGTAAATCAGACATCAGGCATTCACAAATGACATCTGTCCACATATCATCCCAGGTATGTGTCAGACAAACACAGAGGGGCTGTGAGCAGCAGAGCAGACATAACTGACACAGTAATACACATTCAGCAATGGTGTGTACACCTGTGAATTATGGTGCACAGCACATGCCAGGATGCTGAACAGGTGCACAGCAATACTGTGTACATGGGTGCAGTGTGTTCCAGGGGAAGGGGCATCCCCTACTAACACAGCCCATGTATCACACACATGTATAATGTTGCTAGCATGGACTGACTATAGCTGCACTGCATGCTATTGAGTACCATATGTTATGCATGTTGACAGATGGATAATGGAAAGTCTGTGTGTAATATCTTCATGCAACCTCACCTGTAAGTGTATGGGTGTGGGGGGTGGGGGTTATTTTGTCTGTAAGTGCAATCTGGTGGAGTGGAGGAGGGTGATGTATGTAGGGTGTGTGTCTGTTTGTGTGTGTGTCCATGTATGCACATGTTTGATTGTGGAGTTGTTCATACCTCCCGACTTCCCTTTGAAATTGTGCAGTACATGGACATGGACAGACACATGAGACACCAGGAATACTTGTCTAACATGTAATTTCAGGACAGCTGATAGTATAATAAGGTCTGTAGCATGGAGCATGCATTGGGAGGGAAACTAGACACCAGGTATACTGTTGTAATTGCATTTGTGAAAGAATAACCACGTATGCAGCACTACACATGCATTGTGGAATTACTAGACAACACTAGTGAGTGTTTCCAAATATTACTGTAGTCCACATAATAAGTTAATAGAGCAAAAGATCTTGCATCTACTGAGCAATAATTACATATAACACTCCAGTGCGTGACATTATTGAATGACTGTAGTAGCCCTAACATATGGGCCATGCTCACGATGTCTGGACAAACCCAGGGTGAACACTGGATGACAGCAGTGAGTCTTTGTAAAACTGGCTCCAATCAAGTCAAAGAGGTAATGGAGTAACAGGTCATGTTTTGTGATCACTTGTCTAGGCATTTAGAAGAATGATACAATAATGATTGGCATCAATGAGTGTAAGTTTCCAAGTCCAATGCAGGATGGGGAACTTAAGAAAAAAAACTTGGGACATTCTGTAAACTCAGGGATAGGTACATATTATGGTGGAATGTCAGGGTGTGTGTGTTTCTGCACATGCATGTGTGTGTGTGTGTGTGTGTGTGTGTGTGTGTGTGTGTGTGTGTGTGTGTGTGTGTGTGTGTGTGCATTGTTAAGCAATGGCACACAGGTCTTAAAGCACATTTCTTGTTTTCCCCTTACAGATGGCGAGGTGGGTCAGTGTCATTCCTGCAGGTAATCTGATGTTGGTGTCCATACAGACACTGAAAATGATGATAGGTATGTTGAGGCACAGGCGGGGTTGTCAAAGGCTGAAACTGCTCCATCATTTGACATCCCCCTGTTATCCATAACATCCCTGAACACACTCACAGTGCCTATACATACCCCGTCACCAGTGGCCATAGTGGAGGCACAGTTGGCAGTTGGTGGCAGTGCACAGGACAGTGTGGTGTCTGTGGCACATGTGTCTGGACACAGCAGCCATAGCCGAATGTCTGGCAGGGTACAACATAGGCAGATGTACAGGGGTGCTCATTGGAAGGCTGCAGGTCATCATGCCACTGGCAGGAGTGTCACATCTGGTACCACCAGACGCATGTTTCAGGCTGTCATGGAGGCACAGGCACATATGGAATGGTACACCAGACATGGTCTGAGGCTGCAGAGGGCTAATCTTTTGGCTGTAACTGACAACATTCATGATCTTGCAGGTGCCCTCTGTTATTATACAGAGATCATGTATAGACGGTGGGGTGAGATGGTGGGACTCATTGACCATGGATTTTCCATGCTAGAGCATGTGGTGGGAGTGGTGCAATGGCCATGTGGACATAGGCCAGAAACACCAACAGTTGGAGGTTGATGTGGCCATGCAAGGACACCAAGCTGCTCTCATAGTGGCAGTACCAGCCCCAGTACTACAGAGGGGGTGCAGTCCACACCACACCACAGCAGGTCATGTGCACATGGCCCTGACCAGTCCCAGGAGGGACCTAGTTCCAGTGGACAAATGTCATCATCAGGAAGAGATAAATATTGTGACCTGTACCTGGACATGCCCGTGGAACCCCTGGCAGGCACAGTTCTCATATCCATGGCTGGAGGCGGTAAACTGCACACCCTACCAGGTATAGTCTGCAGCTATCCAACAAAAACTTGTATAGAGCAGCCACATGGCAGAACTGTGTGCATGCATATTCACACACAATACAAACACAGCTAGGGCAACCCCATACCTACACACACCACATCACCATGGCCATATCAATAATTAAAACCCCTCACTCACACACATGGTGTCAAATGTATAGCTCAGCGTAGGTCTCTGGCAAACCAAAAACACACCCTCTGCATATGATGATACCTTTGCCACATCCCTGTCATCCATAACATTGATGCAGGGACAGGCTAATATGGTTTTGATGCACAGGGAGACTGTGTTACAGTGTACAAATGTACTGCTGTGTAACATGTTGTCAGCAGTAAAGTGTAATGCTTACATGTGCTTACATGTCAGGAAGTGTAGCTGTCCAGCCATGATTATAGCTGTTATTAACACTGAGTGATTGTGGTCTCAATAATGTTATCCATTTGTGTTGTAGGTGTCCATATGTCAACAGGAGGATGGTCTGCTGTCATATCTCACAAGGGGTATGGCACTGTGGTGACACCTTAGCTGTGCCATATCCTGGCTACAGGTGAACATGTCACAGGTCTGTATAACAGTTACTACCTGTGCCACATGGCTGATAGGTTTGGGGTGGTGTATACAGGTGAGTGCATGGGGGTTGCTGTTAGCAGCCCTTCTACAGTGGACAATAGTAGTTGTACTGCGTGGTACACACCACATTTTTGTGTATAACACACATGGAGGTTTTGGTGTTGTTGCAATACACAGAGAATACTGTACACATGGATGTATGTACCTGTGCAAGGAACCCATTGTAGCCTATGTAATTCCCCCAAGCCAGACTATGTACAACAACACAATGTGGAATAAGCAATCCGCTAGTTTAATGTCATTGACGATAGTACCCACAGGGTATATGTCCCCTTCCCCAATGTAGTGCAATTCTCAACTCGGTAAACATATGTGTGCTGGTGTGGGTGGCACACCCCTACCCTTCGGAGGGTGAAAGGTGGTCTAGAACCACAGATAGTGCGATTGACAACTACCTAACCTGTTAACATGAACTGTACAGTATTACGGCCAGCTAAGCAGGGGGGGAGCACTCAACAATAACCGCAATGATGTTGGCTTTGTCCACAACATCCACACCCAGCTATATATACTAATCCCAGTATCACTGCACACCTATACAGTGGGGAAGAGGCCATTTACACATCTAACACTAGGTGTAATGGAATGTATGTCCACAGGATGACACCTGTGAAATATTAGCATATGTCAGGCAGTTCTTGGACAGATGACCCCCTGGGACATGTATATTCTGCAAACTGAAGTAGATCCCTCCACATACATGCACACTCTTACTTGGCAACACTGGGACTAGACCCCTACCTAGGTATGTACTACTACTGATGTGTGTGGCTTTAATTGCACACACCACACAGCTTTTAGGATGAGGTGTATTCCAGGTTACATGTTACATGCAGAACATCCCCATGCATGTACAGTATGGTAATGGGGGATGTGATGGTTGTTTATGGACAAAACATAGTGTGGCATACCGTCATATATACATTGCAAACACATAACAGTCAGACTCACATCTTAGAGACCTGGGCCTATTAGTGCTAACTACCTTGTCAGTGTGTCCATTGAGTTACAGGTAGGATGCACATAGCACATGTGTAACTGGGCTGGATAGTGTTATCAGTTACCTGCATGGTTGATGGTGACAGTGTTCACCATACAGTGGTACATGGGACATGCACCAGGGGTACCATGGTGTAATGACAGTATACCCAGCACCCACACCCCACTGTGGATATTGTATGCACTGGAACCCATGATAACACTCTGACATACCCACCATCACACATTGACCAGGTCTGCAATACAGCCCCTTGTCCATCCCAAGAGTGCTACTACAGGCCATACCCAGGCAATGTAGGGTGATGCCTTTTCATGCCTCTCCTACTGTCAGCAGCATCACTATCCCTAATCCTGTGTGGCAATGCATATTGTAATAGGAGTATGTGGCCTTGGAATGCTGTGCCCTACATATATACACACATGCACACATACACACACTTGCCAGAACTCAGTGGGTATCCCATGCCTATCAACCCATTTGTACAACAATGTTGTGCTGGTACTGCATGGCCCAGGTAGCCCTTATGGAGAAGAGTGTAACAATGTACATGTAATGTCCAGTACAACAGCAGCCACATCTAACTATGGCAATGGGTGGTGCTGTGGGTGTGAAGAGACTCATGGTAATCCCAACTACAGGTCTACAAACACACATACACTGATATTCTCAGTAATGCACATGTACACATTTGTCAGTACTGGGGTGCATTGGTGCAGGTGTTCATAGATGTGTACCAGGCTATTGTCCATGGAAAGATGGGAAGTGTAGGGGATTTGTGTACAGTGATATCATGCCACCTGCCATGTGCCAGCAGGTCATCTTTCAACAGACACCACTGGAGTGATCTTCAGGGTGAGAGGGACATGCATCAGCCAATCATCTGGTGCCTCTTGCAGAGGGCCAGTCAGGTGCTCCAGTTGACATGTATGCAACATGTGTTACATAACATGGTCAATGAGTGTCTTTGAGACCTGTACCCAAGCATGTTCTGTTCACTGTGGTAGTGTAGTTGAGGTATCCATGGCATGTGTTGCATAAAGAGTGTGGAGTCCTATCTGTGGCTTTTATAACACAGCTGGACAGACATGTCAGTGTCAGTCAAGCATAGATTGCTTGTAAATATCCATGATGGATACCAGACATCTGCACATCTGTACAGAGGACTGACAGACATCAGCTAGCCAAATGGCTATGCATTAGGATGAATGTGTTGACAGACAGATGCCTGACACCAATAGGTATGCCATTACTACATGATGGCAGCCCTCACTGACATGTGCTATACACACAGTAGTCTACAGTTATTTTCTACATGTCAGATCATTATCCAGTAGAAAATATTTAATGAGACACAGCTCACACACCAGGAACATGACAGTGAGGACTCAGAGTCCATCTTTGCATTCAGGGGTGTTTATTTCCAGTACTACAATTAGCAGTCTGCTCTTACTTGGGAAAGTACTGTCAACAGTAGTAACATAATGATACACTGCATGCCAGTGTGATTGAATATAACCTGGGATACTACCCATGTATGTAACAAATTCACATGGATAAGAGTGTTGTACAAGCCATATATACTCGTGCCCCAGACAGTAGACTCACACCCCTTGCTACTTTGGACGCATGTTATGCATATGGTATTACATACACTTATTACAGATGTCATTACCCTGATATGTTATCAGACTGGAATGTGAACACTGGCGACCAGGGCTGAACCATGCTTAGCATGAGTCAGCATTACTGCAATATTATAGCTAAGCACATTTGCACACTGGTAGACTTCCACGGTGGTGCAGTGGCAGTGTTGTTGCCTCACAGCAAGAGGTTCTCCTGTTAGATTCTCGGCTTGGGTTGGGAGTGCCTTCTGTGTGGAGTCTGCATGTCGTCCCTGCGGTCAAGTGGGCATTCGAAAGATATACGTTGAATGGACATGCCTTCGTGGAAGGTTGGGCATCGGGCTGGCAACTCAACACCATAAAAACCAACTGCCAATCATTAGCAGACTGGAGTTCTGCTGTGGTGACCCCTAACCGGGAAAAGCCGAAAGACAAACAACATTTGCACACTGGTAAGTGAAGCCCACATGGTGTAAGTGCCTGTACATTTAACTGTATTTTAGCAGAACTTACCATCGTGCATACCCAAACAAACGAGTGTAAAGCTGCTCAAAACTGCCTTAACCACTCTGTATCCAACAGCCCTTGTTCTGCCCAGCAAAAAAATAAACAGTCCTTGCAGGTCTTGAACCCAGAACCCTATATACTGCAGTCACAGCAGTTAACCACTAAGCCATGGCAGCTGTAAAGACAGTGTTTGTTTTTCCAATATATCTGTCAGTACACATATTGAATAGCATTGAACAATTGCTGTGGCTTCTACAATTGTGTAGTACTTGTTAGTCATATTAATGTTGCATCACATATTTTGTTATATCTAAATATACACATATCAGATTAATACGATGTGATACATCTGGGAAGGTATACACAAAAGTAATGTTTATATACATGTATATATATATATATATATATATATATATATATATATATATAAATATACATATACATATGTAGATATATGTGTACATGTACACACATATATATTCATATATATGTATTTATATACATCTGTATATTGCATCATATATATGGCCATATATAGATCTCTCTGTATAAATATATATATATATATATATATATATATATATATATATATATATATATATATATATTTATTTATTTATTTATTTATATAGATATAGATTTACTTCAGAAGCTCAAAATACTGAAATCTCAAATTTCAATATCTCTAGCCCAAGAATCCGAATCCACACAACAATGAAAATTAAAATCTGCGAAATTCAAAACCTCGAACACCAGATGTTTTGAATTTCATGGTACTGCTACACACACACACACACACACATACACACACACACACACACACACACACACACACACACACACACACACACACACACACACACACACACACACACACACACACACACACACACACACACCATCCTCCACACAAACCTACACAATCTCTATAATACAGAAAAGCAGGGGGCAAGCCCCCCTGCACCCCCGCACACACCCTACTTAAATATTCTCACTCTGGGGTCGTACTACATGCAAACACACACAAAGCACCTCACAAACTACATTCTCCTTGAACACACACATCACAGCAATAAATCACATGGACACACACCACAGCCCCTACACAAACCCCTTAACACACACACTTACCTGAATACATGACCACAGCGGAAGTTCAGAAGTGCGAAATTCAAAACCTATGGTATTTGAGGTTTTGAATTTCGTGCTTCTAAACTTTTGCTATTCTGTGGATTCGGCTTCTTGGGCTCAATATACTGAAATTCGAGATTTCAGTATTTTGAGCTTCTGAAGGGAACCCATATATATAAAACTATATATATCTGTTATTTCCCAGCCGATCCCATTTGCGCGCTGCTGCCCTACGCTTAAATGGCTGAAATTGGCCAAAAAAAGTTATTTTTTTTTATTTTTACAACTGTTTTCCATGCCAATTAATATATATATATGGTCATTGGCATGCTTTACACATTATATACACCCTTTATTTGGAGCTGTCATGCCTCCGTTTTGTAGTTTTGTAGTTTGCAAAAATGTACTCGGTTACTAACTGAGTATATTTCTATAGATTACACTAGTCCTGCACGGACAGCTGCCAGCTTCCTGGATAGGAAATTTTTGAATACAGGAGCTGTGTCCATGCAGGAATAGTGCAGGAGTGCTCGTGCACATCCCGGGAGCTTGTTCCTGGATCTCTCTGCAGCCATATTGCCTCCAGCATCTCCTACACTATTCCTGCACACCGTGCAGAGCTTGCCGAATCCTGGGGTATTTATTTAACATTTGTTTACCAAAACAGTCTGACTTGAAACAAAGCACATTTTCAGTGGAGGCCCAAAGAGAAATGCTCCAGATGCATGTATTTGTAATGTGGGAGGAAACAGGAGCAGCCAGAGGAAACCCACATGGACACAGGGAGGGCATGCAGATTCTGTACAGAAGGCACCCCAGCCAAGAATTTAACCAGAGAACCTCGTGTGGTGAGGTGGCAGTGAAACAGCTGCAACACTGCACCATTAATGTTTGTCAAGAGTCCTCTTGAGAGAAACTGTACATTTCAGTTCAGGACAGTCATTATGTATTATAAGAAATTATTCTTTTTTATGCATCAGTCCAAGCAGGTTATGGGCTTGCTGTACAAAAGGCCAAAAGGCTGTGAAAGGTTTAGTAAAAAGAAAAAAAAAATCAAGAGGGCTTGATTTTGCATGAGGGATAAAGCCTGTTATATTTCTTTTCTACACAGTAGTTCTTTATCCCTCCACAGCATTAACACTACTTTGCCACTCCTTGGCAATATATGCCAGACCCATTTTCATTATCAACTTTTTTATTACAATGACCATGGTGGTTTGCGACATCTTTTTTCTGACTATACTGGATCATTTTATATGAAGTAACACTGTCACCTAATGTAACAGGAATAGCACTCAAGTCTATTGAGGTGTTACTTTGAATGGGAGTCCTTCATGCATATGTATCTGGTTAGGAGGAGAATGATAGATTCCAAACTCTTATACTGTGTGTCAGGAACAAAGCAACCATCAGGTTCTTTGGAGCATTTTATGCTGCAACCTCTTGTTGAGTCTTGCTACAGCTGGTATTTTGAGATATACAATTAAAATGCCATGACCATTAATTAGCAATGACCATCCCTCAAAGAATCCTTTAATTAATACTAAACTTCCAGAGGGAAATGTAGATGTCAGTCTTTTATATTCTGCTTTATGGTCCAAAGTCACTGAGTTATGGGTAAAACTGTATTATGTTGAGAATTAGTTTGACAAGGTTCAAAACATCATTGATGCTTGCCAGAATAAAAAGCACTTTGCACTAATGTTATCCTTTGGAGATTATATTAGAAAACATGATATAACACAAATCCTAGGTCCCATTTATGAAAATGTATGTTCCTACAATTCCCCCATTTTTCATCACATTGTGGTTTGTAATCTATTTTAAAGCTTCAAAGCTGGAGCACATTAGTATGAAAAGGATGGCCCACAAACAAAGGAACAAATGAATCTCTTGCTGCACTACATAATTCAATATCATTCAGTTTATCTTTTGCTTAGCTCATAAGCTGTGGGTGCATTGTCTCAAACTGTGCAGTAACATTATAAGAAGACCTTGATCATTTGCTGACTGAATGATTAGCTAAGAACATTCTTATATATGCTTGCGTAGACTGCATTGATAAGGATTTCTACTAATTATTATTTTCAAGCAATCTTATATTGTGAGCAATTTATGAAAAAAAAATAATTTGAACTCTTAAGACGATACTCCACTTATAAAACATATATGTCAGAAAATGTGTCAGGTAGGCACTTCCCATTTTCTGCAAAGGATGTTCTTGAAAAATGACATAGGATATAAACTAGCCAAGATATCAGCCAGCATATTTAATAGGATAACTCAAAAGTGGGATCAGCAAAAGACTGGATCTTGTCTGATGTCACAGCTCTACTAACATGGTGCTATGATGAAAATGGTCCACAAACTTTTAAAAAGTAGGTGATGCACATTGTTTTAAACACAGAACTGTTCTAGTAGAGCTGTGGCATCAACCAAGAAGCATCATTTTAAAAAAATCTATGCTAGCAAGCAAGAAGCATCATTTTAAAATAGCTGCAAAGATCAACATTTAACACTGCAGTATTGAAAAAAATAAGGGGATATACCTTGTTGAGAACAGAACGCTAATGTGTGTTGAAAATCTGTATTCTGAGATGATTATTAGCAGATCACAAGTAGAATTATGACATGTTGCACTTTATAGTTAAACAGAATCATCATGTATTGTTAAAGCAAGATACAGAGCACATTGTTTGCAAAGTTGTGATGTTGCATGCTGACGATTCCTGTTCATTCATGTCTGAGAGGATTCCAACAGAAACTCTAATATTTTGCATTGCAGTTCACAATAACTCAGAAGCAATATCCAGTAGTTTAAAATATTTCTGGAAAGTAAAATTGTGCATTTTATAATGATTAAGGGAAAACTGTTGATAAACAATGTTCTGAGAAGGCAAGTCTCAGGCATACTCTCAGTATAGAAAGGTATGCAGCACTGGTGTTGCTCATCCACTTTATTCTGTTTGTGCAGTTGACTAAGATATCAGAGCCTGGGCTTAACTACATAGACATAAAAGTGAACTGCAATATTTTTCTATATTATTCTGTTTGCACAGGCGGAACTGACAAAATGCAAAACTGATTTATTTTGTAAAGTAGATTATTAGCAATAGCACTGTTTTATATGAGACAAATGGTGTGAACAGAGTACTATTCAATTATTACAGATTTAGATGGGGTTCATAGACTGCTTGATCATTGTAGTAATCAGTGGAAGTAAAATGTTTATTTTATGAGAGAAAAGTTGGTGGATTATGTTGTATAATCATAAGCACTGATATAAAATAGAATCTGCTTGCTGGCCATTGTTGCAACTGTGGTGTTTACTATTAAGAAATCAAAGTTTGTTTCTTCCCAGTCATGATGAAGCATTTTTTTATGGATTTTAGGCTTCTTGTGCTCAGGAGTACTCCTGTCAGGAAATCAGTTATTATGCCTATTCATTAAGCAGCAATTATTGCAAACATTATACTATCCCTGATATGCTTACTAAACAGTGTGTCATTGCCATTTGGTTTACTGTAATGTGTTCCGAATTACCTTTGGCACTACTGAATTGCCACTTATTTGCCCTTTAGAAATAAGTACTGCTCAGTGCTGCAGTTTTTATGGCAATACTTTACATCGGGAATAGAGTAATTCTTATTTTAAACACTGCAAGTATGTTTTTTTGGAAAATAAAACATAGGGGGTGTGGCCAGGATGGTGAGCAGTTAACAACATTCTTTTTTGGCTCTGCTTCATTTTAACATCCTTGACATGATTTTTACTAAATAAAATGAAATAGAACATTTGCAAACTAGATGGATTTATAGTTGAACATCTGCTGATAGATTTAGTGTAAAAAATAACAAGTTTGAAACTCTTTCAATTGTGTTTTCCTGTCAAGAAAACTAGAAAGAATTAATTGTCTCAGAATGAGCCAATCTAAGTCTAGTGTACAGGACGATACTATGAAAAAAAGACATATAGGCTATAATAAGTAAACTCAGTTGGTTATCTGTAAAGACAGATAAATTAGAAAGCAAAATTGACAATTTTGAAGAGGAATGTAAAAAAAAAAAACAAGTTGAAGTGCTGAGCAAATGTGTTAAACAATAATAGTCACAAATCTCGATTACAGAAGAGGAAGTGATTGATTTTGATGGCAGATTACTTGAAAACAAGAATAATTCTGAATTTCTTCTGAAACAAAACAGCTTATTCCTATAAAAAATAGACTCTGAGAACAGATCTAGAAGTAATAACACCAGGATGTATGGGATTCCTGAAAAAGAAGAGAGAGACAGTATGATTCAATAACTTAATAGCTGGCTGACTAACACATTGAACCTGCCTAAAGCTTTTTCCTTTAGCATCAAAAGGCCACATAGATCACTTTCTAACTCATCTTAAAAAAGAAAAGAAAAAAACACCTTCACCAAGCAAAAATAAGGCTTCACCTTCCAGTAGGAAACACAATTTTTAACATCTTGGAAGATGCACTGGACTAAAAACAGAAGAAATTGACTAGACTCTATCAACTTCTTAGAAGAGAATTGCAACTAGAGATGGTTAGTTAATAAAAGACAAAAACAGTAAAAAAAACTGAAGGAAAGATGAAAATGAATGTATTGTATGGTTATGAATTCGTATTAATTTAAAGAAGAGCTTGAATACTTATGAACAGGTGCTGAATATTACTTTTTATAAGGTAAATCATTTATTTCACTCTTTCCCTATTTCAGATTACTAATTCCCTTTTTTTAAAATGTTAAAGGTTGGTTCTTTTAGCTATATATAAAATTAAAGCCACTTATTTTCATTTATAGATTAAAAGATTAAGATATTCATTTTATTAAAAGTTAATCATTATCATGATGAAACTATGTTAGGTGGCACACTTTCTGATATCTTGGCATAGTTGAGTAATGTACTATTAACACTAAAGAGGCATGTTAAGTTATATTCTAGGCTTTTAAAATGGTCAAGTAGTGTGGTACTGATGATATACTTGGCATGCAGTAGCACTCTGGAAATACATAATATGTTATAAATAAAGTATAACAAATATAGCTTTTTACATATACAAAAGTTATTATTGGAATGATATCAAATAATTAGAGTAACATTCACAATTTTACAAGTTAACCCATATGACACAAAACTGTCATTTTGTAAGGCTATGTCTCATTTAAACCACCAACGACCAGCAAAAAACGATAGTGAACGCAGTAATGAAGAAATAATGATTATTTATTTATAATTCCTTCAAATCCAGACCGGTTTCGGCTATTCAGCCTTTATCAATGAATACAATAAAGTTTTTTTGAATGAAATGAAGCAGCCTGCATTTATACTAGTCTCTGATTACCTGGAAGCAATATTACAGCACCACCCAGTGGTTGGAGTAACAAAGTGCATGTTTCATTCTTGATTAAAGCATATGACCAGTGACATAAAAATGCCAGAGATATAGATATTAAGTCATATTTTTAAAGATAAAAATCAAAGCTCTGGAAGTAAGCCATTATATGACATACATATTACAAGGTAATAGACCAATACCATAGTCACTATTTGTGAATGCATATCATAGTGTAAAAAAGCAGAAAATATATACCACTAGTATATATATATATATATATATATTTTTTGAAGGGTGATAACCACAAGTTCAAAAGAACTGAATAATAATGAACCAAGTACTGATCATATAATATATTATAAAATAAGGCAAAAAGAGTATAGTGGCCTCATTCTCAGCTATATTATAGGTTATAATAAATTGAAATAATATGCTTGTAGACAATACAAGTTCAACATTGTAATTGTACAATACTCAATGTTTAACGCCAACATACCAGATACGAATACCAAACCATACATATACATATTCGTATCCTGAACAATTTTTTATCATGCTTTATAGAGTATAATATGAGCGTTGGTAGGCCTAACCACCATTGAATGGTTCGTACTAATTCTTGATCTATATGAATGTTTGTTGTTGTAACCATGATTATGAAATCCTCCAGTGTTCAGTGAAACTCACAGATGGTCATTCAGACCTGGGGGGAATAAACATCCAAGGTTGGTTATCCAATATTGTTCCTTGTGGTTTAAAATGGTGTGCCAACCCTGTTGGTTGTTCCTATCTCCCTGAATTTTGTCAATGATCATGAACATAAACTGGGCATTGGGATGTTGTATCATGTGTCTGTATAAAGCATTTGTTTCTTTTTTGTTCTTCATGTCACTACGATGTTCTGTCATCCTTATTCTAAGAGACCTAGAGGTTTGACCAACATAAAAAGCTTTACATTGGCAGGTAGCTAAGTAAATAACCCATGTACTGCTGCAATTACCAAACACCCTGGTTTTAAATACCCGATTGGTGTTGGCACTGGTGAATTCTTTTAGTGTACTAACTTGTAGACAGGAGCAGCAGTGACCACATGGAAAAGTACCAATTAGTTTATTACCAGTGATAGTGGTCTGATGATATACCGCACCTCCCCCTTCTCTGTTTTTGTAATGTGAAAATAGCCCTCCCAAATTCTTGCCTCTTCTGTATGACATTTGACATTGAGGGCCTAGTATTGACCTTAAAGTGTCATTAGCCAAAATAATTTTCCAGTTGCAATTAAGTATATCCCTGACAATAGGTTGGTTCCTGCCATATGTGGTGACAAATGTCAAGATAGAATCCTGATGAGCATGCTCTGATTTTTTGTATTGTAACAATGTTCTCCTGTCTATGGTTTCATTTAAAGACATGACAGTATACTTTACAAATGTAAAATAAATAAAATAAATAGATAAATATTAAACATCTCATACAAATAGTGCTTGCTAAATCATTACATGTTATTTCTTTAAGTGCAATGGTTTTTACTGGTTGGGATACTTTAAGATTTTTTTTTATTATTTTTTGGAGGTTTGTAGGGGCTTGAGGAATTGATGTGTGGTGTGGAGGTGGCTTGGATTCACTTGTGAGCATTTTTGTGTGAATTATAACTGATGGACTGCTCATTTTCAAGCCCTTATCATGGAAACAAGCTTGAACCAACTTACAGTCATGAACATGACAGCTCATAAAATGAATACATTTCTGCAAACTACAAAATGGAGGCATGACAGCTCATACAAATGCATGCATTAGAAGGGCTAGGCATGCCAAAGGCCAAATATATGGCCATAGCCATGAAAATTAATTTCAAAATTATAAAAATTTACTTTTTTTTTTGTTGGCTGATTTCGGTCGTTTAAGTGCAGGGCAGCAGTGTGCAAATGGGATCACCCCAAAAATAATAAAAAAAGCTGGAAAAAGCTTTTAAACCAAAATCATAATTTTGCCATAATAGTCAATGGCATGCATAACACAACAAGACAATGGAATAGTGGTTGCTAAGGGAAAGGCTGAGTGTCGGTTTTGTAACCATGCATTAGCAGTCAATCCTATGCAAATGAGGGCAATGATACTGAATCACAGATTTCCCCACAGTTCTAGCTTGCACCCAACCATGTAGGGAAAACAGCAGTAGGAAGGCAATCAAGAAGAACTAGCATAGCTGGCAGGTAAAATGTATCATAACCAGCCAACTATACAGGCAGCAGCCCAGTCCAGCCGAGCACACTACTATAAACTAGGCAAACACCTTTCCCTCTGTTTTTTTCCCACAAACTCTACATGACCAGTGTGCACAAACAGGGGAATTTTACCTAACAAATGCAACAAAATGATAGAGGCTGCTTTTGCTCTCATAAATCAATATGTGGAAGAGGCTGAGGGTGGTGAGGATGAGAATGCTGATGACCAACCCACAGTGAGGAGAAGGAGAAAAGTGTACAAACCCTGGGTAACCTACCAGTATCTACATGAGCTGGAGATAGTGGAGTGCTATAGGGTGGACAGGGACCTCTTACAGCAAATTGTTGAACTGTGCCGGCCACGCCTCACACAGAACCAACAGAGGGTAACCCATCCCACTGGATACCAAGGTATGTGTAGGCTTAAGAATACTAGCCACAGGTACCTTCCAAAGGCCAACTGAGGATATCGTGGGGATCTCACAGGCATCAGCATCCAGGGTACTCCACCAGTTCCTGGATGCCATGTCAGCACATGCCTGTGAGCATATATATTTCCACAACACCCATAAGGCATTGACCAGCAATATGAGTCTCTTCCACCAAATAGCAGAATACCCTGAGGTAGTGGGTGCTATGCGCTGCGCACACAAACACATCAAAGCATCACTCGGTGAGTTGGGTAGGGTCTACATAAACCACAAGGGCTTCCCCTCCATCAGCTGTCAGGTCATGTGCGATGCTCAGGGCATTATAATGAATGTGTTTGTTGGTAGCCCTGGAAGCTATCACGACTCCCACATCTGGCATATGACGCAGCTATACCAGAGATTTGCCAATGGGGACATCCCATAAGGCCACCTAGTGGGAGATGCTGGTTATGCACTGGAGCCGTGGCTGATGACACCCATCAGAAATGCACACAAACCTGAACAAGAACTCCATAATGAGGCACATGCACAAACAAGAATCATAATAGAGCATGTATTTGGGATGCTGAAGTCATGGTTCCAGTGCCTGGACATATCCATTGGAGCCTTGCAGTACTCTCCAGCTGCATGTACCCAAATTGTTAGTGTATGTGCCATGCTACACAGTATGATCCTGTGGAAACAGTTGCAGCAGGAACAGCACAGGGCAGAGCCACAAAGCCCCCCACCATTGCCAAGGCCAGTACAGGCACAGAGTGACTTGGAGGAGGAACAACCTGAGCTTGCTCCCGTAGGCAGAATGAGGCATGCCCAGTATGCCCAGGCTTTGGCAAAGAGGCAACGCATAGCACATAAACTGACATGGTAGAAACC
The DNA here is from genome assembly GCF_019279795.1 of Protopterus annectens. Taxonomy (NCBI): domain Eukaryota; kingdom Metazoa; phylum Chordata; order Ceratodontiformes; family Protopteridae; genus Protopterus; species Protopterus annectens. The sequence goes on from NC_056726.1 coordinate 1,906,731,062, forward strand.
CAGGGAATTACACCTCTCTCTGACTGACAAATACAGTAAAAGAGATGCTAAACATGACACTACCTGTGCTTAACCATGTATAGGGAGTGTACTATGTGCATCCGACATAGTCAGGCCTCCAGCACCATCTTCAATACTGGCACAGCCACAAGGTAAGTCACTCTCACTATCAATTGCTGAATGGAGTAGTATGTCCTGCTACTTGTATCTATGGTATGGATGTGAGCATGCAAGGTAATCAGTGGCTGAATGTGATGGCAGCAGATAGTAGACACTTATATGGGCAGCCTGAAATCCATAACAAATACTGGTGTCAACATAACAGACAGTACTAGACAAGATGACAAATCTCACTGCAGGACATCTGGTGGGCCAAATGTGTGTCCATAGGACACACATGCATGTCAGTGAGGCTCACATACCCAACAGTCTCAGCCAGCAGGACAAGTGCAGATGACCACAAAAAAAGGCTGTGCTAAGGCCTCTGATTGATGACAATGGAGAACAACACCCCTCCAGACCTACACAGAGAGACTACAACAGGTCAAGCAGTTGGATGTTAGTTCTGAAGGGTAAAAGTCTGAAACTGAAATGTAGGTCAATAAAACCTAAGATCTGTACTACACTGATGTGCCTCTAGTCTGCATGACAGGTCAGAATGCAGAATGAAATGGAAGCCAACAGAGTACCTGAAATACGGTACGGTCATAGCAAATGTTTACAGTTGTCAGGTGTGCCCCCCCAAATCCTATGTAGAAATGTATTAACATGAATTTGTGGGTATAATAACATTGGAGCACAGATTACCTGAACTGGCCAAATTAGCAAGATAGATTGTTGAATGTGTACAATATACAGGGCTCTGTGTGTTAGGTTGTTGTGTGTTGTATATTGTGTGAAATTGGTCAGCATATAGGCATGGATGGTTGTGTCCCAGTGGCCTACGGCCAGTACTGTTGATGACAGGGCCAAGTTCTAACAACTGCAGTGCCAAACACAATGCATCCCAGCAAGACCCAATCCAGCAGTAATCCATACTAATTCTTTGGATGTAATATCTGTCACCATCTGAATGATGGACATGGCATAAATGTGGGCCCAGACATACACACAATATACAGGTGGATGTACCCTAGACAAGACAGTGTATAAAATGTTACTGTCAAATGGACACACCTTTGAAATTATACATACAGTTAAGTAGCACATTAGTTGTCTGTGTAGTATGGAATACTGATGTATTCTGGCCAAACACTGGCAGGCCACAAAAGACATAGTTATGAAGTACTGAGAGACTGCTGATGTCCCTGCACAAGCCAGCATAAGGGGAATGTCCCACATATATCTGTGAGTCATCTGCAAGTAGTGTCCATAGCACACATGAACTCAGCTCACTCCATCATCAGCCACAGGTTCATCACAGGCCATATCCCTGATGTTGGGAATGAGTACAATATGACCCCCACTTCTGTATGGGAATACCCACAGAATGCAGCATGCTGAAGAGGTGTCCCATGCATGTGTGTCCCTAGCTGTAAGCAGCACCCTGACAGCATCCACACCAATGGATTAATAAGGACAGAAACTATTGCCATTAGCACACCTACCCTGTCACACCAGGGGAATACAGTGGTTTGCAGCCTGGGACTGTAGGAGTGACATAATGCACTGGCCTGCTACAGATGGCCTGCATCACTACCAAATGCGTTACAGTCCTCTGTCAAAGGCCGGTGTCTCACCCATAATGCCAATATATGTTATCTCATGGAGTCCCAAATAATGACATAACACAGTCCACAGAACACAAATGCAAGGCCAGGTTGAAAAATCCCAGTAGCATGTCCACCATGTCTGTGGACTAACCCCTAAATACTACTGGGATGAAGTGATAACTATAGGGGTACTTATCAGATATTGCTTGCGTATTGTTAGGAAGAGATAGAATAATGGGCTGGGGTAGAAACATGGATGCCATGGAGTGTGTGAAGTCTGAAACTCTGATGTGTGCCCATACTATTCCTTCATGCAAACCCAGGAATGGGTGGCTATAAACCTGCTTGTTACCCATAATGTGAAGAGGAAATTACCAGATATATGAGCCCTACCTCTGGGTAACCTGTATAAATCTGTACAGCTGAGAGATATGGCCACAGCAGGATATGGCCATTCTGTCACTTTGATAGATGTACAAGCATGGGATCCTCAGCCACCATAGTACCAAGGTGCTGGACTATTTAAACAGACCCATCAGCAAGTGTCTGCAGCTCCACCTCCAGAATGGCATGATTGTGTAAGAATATGTAGGCTGCAGACCACAATACTGAACACAGCTTCATTCATCTTATATTCCCCAGGAAAGTACTGCGCGCAAATATGTATATCTGTCAGTAGTTGATGACATAATACATCACAGTGTAAAACAGTGCATATGTCTGAATATCCCTGCTAACACCAAAACCATGTAGCAGAAGGAGCATAGACACACTTAGTTACAGTATCCCACTATCCTTTGCCCATTGCGAGTCAATATTGTCAACCTATCTACAGATATCCTGCAGAACAGGTAACTAGCTGTAGGTGTAGAACACAATTGCCTGCACTGGAGAACAACCTACCTGGAATGGATTCACACATTCAATACATAGGTTCATAGGTTCATAGGTTCATACTAGGCTATCTGCCCGAGGGCATTTACAAGCCTAGCCCATAGTTTTGTGGCTTACGCCACCCCTTTAGTATGGGGAACTATACCCATTATTTTGCTGTGCCTCTGTTGAGCAGTGACACTGAGGTAATCCGTGGGGTATATCTGCGATCTCCCATCCATTGGTCAAGATTTCTCTTGAACAAGGCCAGCGAGGTGCTCTGCCTCACATATACCAGGATTTTATTCCACAGCATAGGGAGTCTTTGGGTGATGAATCTATCCCTCCAGCACGTCCTATTAATAGCCGTGTCTAGGTTTAAGTCTCCCGCCCTTGTGGCTCTGACGGATCTAGATTTTTTGAGGTGAAGCATATTCATCAAATCTGGGTTTGACATGGCCTTGTATGTTAGGCAAAGGTCACCTCTGAGCAAGCGGTAAACGACTGAATAGAGCTGGAGTTCTTTCAGTCGGGCAGCATAGGACAGATGTTTGAGACCCTTTATCCTTTTGGTGAGGAACTTTGTGGCCTCTCCAGCTGCTGTAAGTGTCGGGTCAGATACATTCAATGGGGCATTGTACTCAATCATTGGTCTGATGAGTGATGAGTATAGGGAGACTATGACCTCCCTTGATCTAGATGAGAATCCCTTCATGATAAGGTGGGCAATGTAGAAGGTCTTCCTAACTACTTTAGCTACATGGGTGTCGAATGACAGACTACTATCAACCTGGGTCCCCAGGTCCCTGATAATTTCTTCTGTGCTCAGTGGATTGCCACCTATTTGGTAGCTAGGGTAACCTTGTTTTTCCGAAGGGTATGACTATGCATTTTTGGCATTTAACTTTAGGCCATGGCTCTGGCACCAGTTATCCGTTTCTGTGAGACCCTTCTGAAGGATATCTGTGTCAGATGTGTTTTCTACTATGGCGCCCAGTTTGCAGTCATCTGCAAACTTTGTCAGCCATAACCCTCCTGTGTTTGCTTGTACTTCGGATAAGTAGATGCCAAACAAGAGTGGGCCCAGGACTGAGCCCTGTGGTACACCACTTGTGACAGGCTTTGAGTCTGACATGGCGCCAGCAACTCTGACCCTGTGGGTTCTGTCACTCAGCCAGTTTGCAACCCATCTTGTGATGTATGGGTTAACATTTAAGCTGATGAGTTTTTCAATGATACCCGAGTGGGGTATTGTATCGAAGGCCTTCGCCAGATCGAGGTAGGCTGTATGGACTGCCTTTCCCTCATCAATGGCTTTGGTGACTGTTTTGAAAAAGTCAACCAAGTTTAGAAGGCATGATCTGCCTTTGACAAAGCCAAACTGGGATGGATCCAAAGTCTGCAAATTCCCTATGTCTTTATTTATGAGGTCCATACTGGGAATGGTCGCACACTTAGAGAAACAAAGCCCATGTCTGACAAAAAAATACAGAAGGGTCATACTGGGCATGCTCCCACACTTATAGAAATGAAGCCCGTGTCTGGCAACAATAGTGGACTATACATATCTGTCAGTCGCAGATGTCTGTGTACATTGCACATTGCACACCAATCATGCTTTGCACAGACATTGGATAGGAATACACACATATATCCAAGGACAACACACTATAATAGATCAAACATGCACAAACAGAGATGTGGAGAAGAGAGAGACAGAAAGTGACAAAGAGCTTCTCATCATGAGGCCTGTCCCACCCACCACACATCCAATTGGCGAATATCACATGATGTGCCAATGTGTATCTCTGTAGACATTTGAGTCTGGTAGCCCTCAGCACTACAGTGTCTGTGGTGCTTGTGATAACTGTGTAACATGACAGTACAAGTCATTATTCATCTAGCAGTCGTATACATAGTCCTGTCAAATGTAAAGTTGTGTGTGACTGAGTGCTGTGTGTGTGTTTCCAGAGGAATGGTTTATGGCCCATTCACACACAACGCACTCCCCATTGCCCTACTTCAGCAAGCCTGCTGATGTCAGTCATCATGAAATACTTGCTTGGACAAGATTCAGCCTTGTAAGCTCTGAGGTGCATGCAATAATTGTGTAATGCTGTAGTATGATGCCCTAGGTAGGTTCATAGGTTCATAGGTTCATAAGTTCGTACTAGGCTATCTGCCCTAGGGCATTTATAAGCCTAGCCAGAGTGTGTGTGGCTTTCACCACCCCTTAGGATGAGAGTACTATGCCCATTTAAGGTTTAGTTTACTGTGCCTCTGTCTAGTAGTGACACAGAGATGACCCCCGGGGTAAACCTATGATCTCCCATCCACTCGTCAAGATTTCTCTTGAAGAGAGTTAGTGAGGGGCTCTGCCTAACATGGACTGGGATTCTGTTCCAGAGTGTAGGGAGCCTCTGGGTTATGAATCTGTCCCTCCAGCACGTCCTATTTATTTCTGTGTTGAGGTTCAAATCTCTTGCTCACGTGGCTCTTATGGATTTGGATTTTCTGAGGTGGAGCATGTCCATTAATTCCAGATTGGACATGGCCTTGTACATCAGGCATAGATCACCTCTGAGTAGGCGGTATGCGACTGAATAGAGCTGGAGTTTCTTCAGCTGGGCAGCATATGACATATGTTTGAGACCCTTTATCCTCTTGGTGAGGAACTTTTGGGGTCTTTCCATCTGCTGCAGGTGTCAGGTAAGATACATCCCAAATGGGGCATTGTACTCAATCATGGGCCTGATAAGAGAAGAGTACAGGGGCACAATGACCTCTCTTGATCTAGATGTGAATCCCTTCATGATAAGGTGGGCAATATAGAAGGTCTTCCTAACCACTTTGGCAATGTGAGTGTCAAATGAGAGGTTACTGTCAACTTGGGTCCCTAGGTCCCTGATTACCTCTTCCGTACTTAATGGATTACCACCTATGTGGTAATTTGTGGGTACCTTGTTTTTCCCAAAGGGTATGACTATACATTTTTTGGCGTTCAGTTTAAGGCCATGGCTCTGGCACCAATTATCCATTTCTATGAGGCCTGTCTGAAGGATGCTTGTGTCCGCTGGAGTATCAATTATGGTGCCCAGTTTGCAGTAATCTGCAAACTTTGTCAGCCACAATCCTCCTATGTTTGCTTGCACCTCGGAAAAATAAATGCCGAACAAGAGGGGTCCCAGGACTGAGCCCTGTGGGACACCGCTTGTGACTGGCTTAGAGTCTGACATGGCTCCAGCAATTCTGACCTTGTGGGTTCTGTCCTTGAGCCAGTTTGCAACCCATCTTGTGACATATGGGTTTACATTTAAGCTGGTGAGTTTGTCTATGATGCCCGAGTGGGGTATTGTGTCGAAGGCTTTTGCAAGGTCAAGGTAGGCTGTGTGAACTGCCTTACCCTCATCAATGGCCTTAGTGACTGTTTCAAAAAAGTCGACCAACTTCAAAAGGCAGGATCTGCCCTTGACAAAGCCAAATTGTGTAGGATCCAATGTCTGTAGGTCCCCAATGTCTTTGCTTATGAGTTCCATAATGATCCTTTCCATAGCTTTGCAGACCAGACTCATCAAGCTTATGGGGCGGTAATTTCCAGGGTCCGTAGAAGCACCACCTTTGTGGAGTGGGACCACTGTTGCTGTACGCCACTCTTTGGGTACGTATCCTGTAGTAAAGCTAAGATTAAACAGCAGCCTTATGTGCGGGTTTAGTTCCTCTTGGAGTTCATGTAGCACACAGCCCGGGACACTGTCCGTTCCCATTGATGCTGTGTTTTTAGCTTTGGAGAGGGCGGCTTTCACCTGGGCATCTGAGATGTTTGGGAGGCTACACTCTGCTGGGATAGATATTTCTCCTTTTGGGGGGGAGGGGGCGGAGAAATTTGCACTGAACCTGTCTGCCAGAATGTTGGCAATGTCTGTGGGTTCAGTGTATTTTGTGTAATTTTGGACTAACTCTGAGCATATCTGGGAGTTTCCACCCAGGTTTCTAACATAGCTAAAGAAGGCCTTGTGATTGTCTTTTGTGTCTTTTGCGATTTTTCTCTCAAAGTTGGCCTTGGATGATTTTATGAGTGATCGTAGTTTTTTGCTAGTACTGATCAGAGATGCCTTCCCTTTTAGGGATTTTGCTCTGTCATGTAGTAGCTTCCTCCTCCTGTTGTAAAGTTTGTTAATGGCTGGGGTCCACCAGTCAGGGCGCCTGCCTTTGGGGGAATGGGTCTTGGTTTTATTAGGGATTGCATGATCCATGCATTCTTGAAGGTGCCCGTAGAAGGCATTTATAAAGGATTCAGCGGTGTGGGTTGTGGTTTCCACTGGCCCAGGGGCCTTGAAGGATACCACTTCAGTCTTAAGAAGTGTGAAGTTGGCTTTTGAGAAGTTCTTCACTGTGGTCTTTTGTGCAGGGGGTGGGGACAGGATGTGGATTTCCAGTGAGATTAATTTATGGTCTGATCTCACCAATGAGGGGTATAATTCCGGTGTGGAGCATTTTGTCCCCATGTTTGTGATGATCAGGTCTAGTATATTATCTCCTCTTGTGGGAATGGTGACTAGTTGTTCCATCGCATTTGAGTTTATGAATTCTAGGAACCTTTGGGTTAGGATGTTGGGGCTTGAGTAATGTTCCCAGTCTATGTTTGGGTGGTTGAAGTCGCCCAATATGATGGTATTTGGAGAGACATTCATACTCTCCAGTGTCTTCAGGAAGGCTGAGTGGGGTTCCTGAGTTTGAGAGGGTGGTCTGTAGCATGCTACAAACTGTAGGGCAGTTTTGCCTATGGTTAGTTGCACCTGGATGGTCTCCGATGCTTCATGCATTGCCACTAACCTGGAGGTGTGGGTATCTTTGATGAATATGGATACTCCCCCTCCTTTTGTGGTTCGGTCCAGGTTTTGGGGCCGGAAAGCATGATATGAGGTAAAACCTGGTAGTGCTGGGGTGCTCTCAGGAGTCTTGAACCAGGTTTCAGTCACTGCACAGACATCGATGTTCTCCATACTAAGGAGGGCTTCGAGAGCATGCATCTTGAGGTTTAGACTTCTGGCATTGAGCAGCATTACCCTTAGTTTTTTTTCACTTGTGTTTTCTAGGGAGGTGGGTTTGTCTTTTGAGCCTTGCCTAAAAAAGGCACTATGGGGTGGCAAGAGCCTTGGCCAATATCCGGAAGCCCAGGGGTGACAGGTGCAAGCCATCCCTTGTGAAGCAGCGTGGCTTGTCAAGCATGTCATCCCAAGCAGACAGATATTGGATCCCCTTAGAATGACACCAGTAATTAACCCAATTGTTAAAGCTGATCATTTTGTCTTTGTACTGTGGCATCATTCTTGGTGAGGGTAAGATGCTGCTCAGGGTCAGGGTCATACCGGCCTGGGCTACATAATCAGAGAGCTCCTCTATGTCTCTTTTCATGTAGTCCAGGGAGGTACGTCTCAGGTCATTCACACCGGCATGGACAATGACTGAGTCATATTTATACTTGCTTTGGTCACTCCAAAGCAAGTACAAATATGACTGAGTCATATTTGTACTTGCTTTGGAGTGACCTGAGTGCTTGTGTTATGTGGCGGATTCTAGCGCCCGACAGGCAGCTTACTGTAACCTTTTCCTTGTTCAGTCTGGTGAGCGGGACGTCAGTGTGTTTGACTATGGAGTCACCTATTACAAGTGTATCTGGCATGTTGTTTGGCTTTAAGGGCTGTGACTGTTTAGCACACTGACTTTGTGAACTATGTGTTGCATGTGCTATGTCTTGAGGTAGTGGTTGCTTGGGTGTCTGCTTTGGAGGCCTCTGTTTTTTTGGTAGATTTTTAATCAGAGCCTCCGAGTATGTTTTTGAGTGTTTATGTGTTTGGTTTGCAGTTGTGATAGGTCTATGTGAGACTGGGTTTGTGGTGTGCGTGGTTGCCTTCTCCTCCTGACTGGTTTTGCCAGTACTGAGTTGAGAGAGCTCAGCCTCCAGTTTTGCTATATAGCTGCATCTCTCACATATATTTGTATTTGTTGGGAGGAGGAGAGGGTTGTCTGTGTACATGAGGCAATTGTAACATTGCCTCAAGATTCCCAGATTCACCAGCTGAACAGGAGAGGACGCCAGCAACTGACCCTTCGACATGCTTGAATAATGTAAAGGATTGCTGTGTAACTGAGTCAGAAAGGACCTATAGGGAAATGGGTACTCAAGGGGATTTAGGTGAATGAAGTACTTTCTTTTTGTTTAAGAGTGCTTTACCTGTATAAAAATGCTTTAGGAGCAAGTGCTGGGCTTTTCAGATAGAGAATAGACTGTTTAGATTGCAAGTAGTAGAGCAGTTCTAAGGGAAAAATTGAAGAGCAGACTTTGCAGAGCCAGAAATAGTTTAAACTTGATTAACCGGCGCTGCCCAATGCTGCTCTATGAGCAACTTCGCGCAAATTCATGCAAAAGTGCGCAAAAGCGCCCAAAAGCAGGCTTTATAGCAGGGGGTTGAAAGAGCTAGGAATTGACCCAAAATGGCCAATAAACTACAAGTTGCTGGGCTGGAACCACTCCTCTAGGGATAAATAGGTTGCTCAGTGCTCCCCACTCCCACTGGTGAACAAAGAAGCTTCCTCTTTTCCAAATAAGGATATGGATAGCACAGGAACTATGACAAAGCCCAGAGATCAGCAAAATCTGAAGACTGGACTATTCTAGTTCAGTAAGGTGGGAAAACAATGATATTGCTTTGTTTTTTTCTTTTTTTTCACAGAGAGAAGAAAAAGATACAGTAACAAACAGTAAATGCTTTAAAACGGCTAGTGCACTTGAGTGTGTTAGCCTAACAGTTAAATTAAACAAACACTAACTTTTAAAGTGCAAACAGTTTAGAGGCAACACAAATACAGTATAAACAATATGCAGAGCTGATTTCAAGGGTTTTTAGGCGAAATGCAGTTGAGATACAGTAGTCAAAACGAAAGCCAGAAAAAAATACTTATAAATCAAGGAAAGTCACTCTTTCACTCTCTGCTGCTTGTAGAACTCTGCAGGACACCACGAGGAGCTGTGCTGAGTCATATACAAGCGCAAAAAGGAGTTCTAATCCCAGACATGGCAACTGTAAAACTCTGTGTGCTTGTGTGTGTAGGGATCAATGGTTTTGAGGCCATTCATAGACACTACACCTCCCATTGCCCTACTTTAGCAATGCTGCTGAGGTCATTCACCTTGAAATACACCTTTGGATAAAGGATAGCCATATAAGCTCTGTGGTGCATGCAATAACTGCATAATGCTATGGTGTGATGTACTGATTAGGAAGGAGTTCTAATCTCAGACATGGCAAGTGTGGAACTCTGTGTAGGTGTGTGTAGAGAGTCATGCTTTTGAGGCCATTCACAGTCACTACACCTGCCATTGCCCTATTTTAGCAAGCTTGCAGATGTCATCTACCTTGAAATATACCTTTGGAGAATGGCTAGGTCTATAAGCTCTGTGGTGCATGCCACAAATGTGAAACAATAAAATGGCAGTAAATACACAGCTATGGGTTTGAATCTCATCTGTAGCAAGTGTCTGTGTGTGTACCTCAAAGATTGTGTCCCCATTTACAGCCAGTACACATCTCAAAGTCTGACTTTAGCAGTCCCGCAGATATCATCCACCTTACAAGTTTCTGTTGCGAAGCCTGTACCATGACAGGTCAGTGGTGCATGTAGTAAATGTGTAACACAATGGTCCATAAAGGTTGCTAGATAGAAGTTTGAACCTCAACCTGGCAAATGTAAATGTGTGATTAGGGTAAAATTATATTTGGGATCTCTCACCCACTACATCACCACATGCCAGTATTTACAAGGGCTGAAGATGTTCCTCACCTTAGGAGTACCTTGGGACAACATCCATCCAATAAGCTAAGTGGTGCATGTGATAAATGCAGTACACTGTAGTAGCAATACATAGCTAGGTAGAGGTTTGAATTTCAGTACTGGCAAGTGTGGGTGCATGTGTGTTTGTCATCAGTGTTCTGTGTGGAGGTTGCTTTGATTGTGTAATGACAGAATTCATTGTGGGGTGGGTTTTGCTAAATTATTATATTGAGGACCTACTATATGTCACAATGTCCACCTTAGAAGGACAACAGATGTCAAACAGCAGAAAGGCTGGTGTAAACAATCCATAGCCCTACACGTGACATTATGGATCGGTGAACAATATAGACAACCCTTGTATTACTCAGAGAATACACTCCACCCATGTCTCATACACAAACACACTTGACTAGGCAGCAACCACTATATTGGTAGTTCCCTGCATATTGCCCACAGATAGTAACCACGGTGTGGTTGCAGTGGACTACACGCCTGTTGACCACAACACTGCAACTGACATCAGAATGTACTGTGATGTGTAACATCTCCTAGCTGACTGTGTGTTATCCAGCAAGTAAAAGGACATGGCACCCAGTTCCATCCTTACAATAGGCACATTATTGCTTACAGTGGCCCTTTGCTATGTTCCTCACTGGACACCTACAACAACTGTAGAGTCTGCAAATGTAACCCACAAAGGGAATACCATGCCTTATACACATGCCCATATGGACAGACTCCAATGAATCCTCGCATCATACTGTCTTTGCAAGTGCAATCACTAGAGATGCCACTAACTCCACTGATACCTGTATCATGCTGTCATTGTAGGTGCAGGCACCACCTCAGTTCCATAGCCAGGTCTCCCCACATGAGGTCAGGAATCCCACATCAAATGATAACAATATGTCCACACAACATGCCGCAGAGACCCAAGGTACACTTCTACATGTCACAGAACATGCATGTGGGACATGTGCACAACCCAGACACTGTCCATGTTATGGAATATAGATCACATACATGGCAAGCATTGCACAAGACTGGCCACCCACAATAGTAACTCAGATGAGTGGATGGTGAATACAATACCCACCTGTGTGGGCCAATCCAGGGACTACACCCCTGAGCCACACTGGAGACCATTGCCATGTGGCATGATGCCTAGGTATTCCCTTTGTCTAGCCTTGTACAGCCTTCTGGCACAGTCAACTACTACACACCTGTGAAGCAATGAAACCATGCATGTCAGTACTGGCAAGTGTGTGTGTGTGTGTGTGTGTATGTGTGTGTGTGTGTGTGTGTGTGTGTGTGTGTGTGTGTGTGTGTGTGTGTGTGTACATTAATGATTTTGAAGCCATTCACACTCCCTACACCTCCCACTGCCCTACTGTAGCACACCTTCTGATGTCAGTCACCTTGAAATAACCATTTGGCCATATATCAGCCTGATAAGCTCTGTCATACATATGATAATTGCATAATATTGTAGTATAGCAAACTAGTTAGTTAGGAGTTCTAATCCTGACCCTGCCAACTGTGATAATGTGCATGATTTCCTGAGAGAGTGTGGTTCTGTCTTCCTTGACACCTGCTTTTGTGGACATTCACGTGTACTACACTTTTGCTTATCCTTCCTTTATCACTGTTGCTGATGTCACTCACCTATAAAGATAGCTGTGGACAACTCTCTAACATGTAAGCTCCGTGGTGTGTGCAATCACTGCATAACAATGTAATAGCAATACATAGTCAGGTAGGGGGTTGAACCTCAGTGCAGGTATATCTGTTTGTGTGTGTTATCAGTGCACTGTTGGGGTGATTGTGTAATAAGAAGTTCTACTGCAGTGTGGGTTTTTCCATATCATTATATTGAGGAGCTACATGTCCCATTGTCAACATTAGGCCAACATTTTCCAAACATTGTAGAGATTCTAGTTGAAAATCCTCAGCCATAAATGTGTACAGCCATATGCAATTACCATATGACAGTACAGTCTAGTACACAGTACAGGCAACCGTCATAATGCCCAGATACCACTGTCCACCCATGGATCATACACAAATATGCTTGGCTCTTACTCTCCTATTCCCTTCCTTTCTTACTTTTTCTATGTCTGTCTCTCTCACTCCCTCTCTGGTGGATGTGGAAAAGTACACCAGCTTTGCTTAGGCAGCCCTTGTGTTTTGTAAGTGATGCTCATGATCAGCTGATGGCCTTTGCATGAATTGCAGTCCCCTACTAGCTGATTTTATGTGGAACAGCTGTGGTATCATTCCTACAGCCAATTGCATGAAAACACACTCCTATAACTAAGCACTTCATGTGGGTGTTGGCCCTTTTCCTTCACCGTGAGCAGGGCTTCATGTGGGTGTTTAAGAAACAGCATCACAGAGGGTAGTTGGA
>NC_056726.1:1906748889-1906758889 GCF_019279795.1 Protopterus annectens
TCTACACCACCCACACCCTCCAAAGGGTAGGGCTGTGCCACCCACACCAGCACACCTATGTTTACCAAGTTGAGGACTGCCCTGCATTGGGGAAGGGGACATACACCATACCAGTACCATCGTCAATGATATTAGACTAGCAGACAGATTATTTCCTAATGTGATGTTGTGCCTATTCTGTCTTGGTGGAATTACATAGGCTAAAATGGGTTCCTTGCAAAAGTACATACATCCATGTTTACAATATTCTTTGTGTATTGCATCAACATCAAAGCCTCTGTGTGTGTGTTTTATACACAAACATGTGGTGTTTACCACCCAGTATACTTACCATTGTCCACTGTAGAAGGACACCTGACTTCAGCCACCATGTACTCACCTGTATACACCCCCTCAGACCTATCAGGCATGTGGCACATGCAGTAACTGTTATACAGACCTGTGACTTGTGTTCAGCTGTACCCAGGATATGGTACAGTTAAGGTGTCACCACAGTGCAATACCCCTTGTAGAAAACAACATCAACCAAGATCCTGCTGACACATAGACACCTACAACACAAACGGAATACATTATAGAGACCACAATCACTCAGTGTTAATAACATCTATAATGCATCATGGCTGAACAGCTACACATCCTGACATGTAAACTTTAAACTTTAGTGCTGAAAACATGTTACACAGCATTACATTGGTACATCATAGTACAGTCACCCTCTGCATCAGAACCATATTAGCCTGTCCCTGCATCGATGTTATGGATGACAGGGATGTGGCACAGGTATCATCATATACACAGGGTGTGTTGTGGGTTTGCCAGAAACTTAGGCTGAGCCATTCATTTGACATCATGTGTGTGTGTTAAAGGCTTTCATTATTAATTGGGCTGTGCAGATGTGGTGTGTGTAGGTATGGGGTTGCCCTAGCTGTGTTGGTGATGTGTGTGTGCGTGTGTATGCATGCATACAGTTCTGCCATGCGGCTGCCTATAGAGGGGTTTGTTGGACAGCTGCAGACCATACCTGCCAGGGTGTGCAGTTCACCATCTATGGACACAGACATGAGAACTGTGCCTGCCAGGGATTCCACGGGCACCACCAGGTAGAAGACACAATATGGTACTCTCCCCTGATGTCCACTGGATCCGGGTCCCTCTTGGGACCAGCCAGAGCCATGTGCACATGGCCTGCTATGTTGTGGTGTGGACAGCACCCCCCCCTGCAGTGCTGGGGCTGGTACTGTCACTACAGGAGTGGCTCTGACTTCTTGCACATCCACGTCGACCTCCACCTGTTGGTGTTGCTGGCCTATGTCCTCGTGGCCATCCAACTACTCCCACCATATGCTCAAGCACAGACATTCCACGGTCGAGGTTTCCCAACATCTCACTCAAACGTCTATCCATGACCTCTGTAAAATAATGGTGGGCATATGCACAATCAAGGATGCTGTCAGTAACAGCAGAATGAGTAGCCCTCTGCAGCCTCAGACCCAGTCTAGCATACTGTTCCATACATGCCTGCACCTCCATGATGGTCTGAAACATGCATCTGGTGACACCAGATGTGGCACTTCTGCCAGGGGCATGATGACCATCAACCATCCTATGAGCACCCCTGTACATCTGCCTGTGTGGTACCTCACCGGGCATCCGGCTATTGCTACTGTGTCCAGACAGACATGCCATAGACACCACACTGTCCTGTCCCATGCCACCACCCACCAAATGTCCCTCATCTATGGCCACTGGTGATGGGGTTTGTAGAGACAATGTGACTGTGTGCAGGTATGGGGTGGATAACAGTGGAATGTCAAATGACTGTGCAGCTTCAGCCCCTGACAACTCTGCCTGTGCCTCAACACACCTATCATTATTGGCACTGTCTATATGGACACTAACATCAGTTTGAATGCAGGAGGGACCCTGACCTACCTCGCCACCTGTGAGGGGAAAACAAGGAACACACTTTAAGACCTGTACATCATTGCTTAACACTATACACACACACACACACGCACACACACGCACACACACACGCACACAAACAGACACACACACACACACACACACACACACACACACACACACACACACACACACACACTTACAGGTGATGTTGCACAATGATATTAGACACAGACCTCTCATTACCCATCTGTCAACATGCATGACATATGACACTCAATAACATGCACTGCAGCTATAGTCAATCCCTGTTACCAACATTATACATCTCTGTGATACATGGATTGTGTTAGTAGGTGATGTCCCTTCCCCTGGAACACACTGCACCCATGTACACAGTATTGCTATGCACCTGTTCAGCACGCTGGCATGTACTTTGAACCATAACTCACAGGTGTACACACCATTGCTGAATGTGTATATGGGTATCATTTATTTTTGCTCTCCTGCTCACAGCCCCTATGTGTTTGCCCGACACATACCTGGGATGATATGTGGACAGACGTCAAGTGTAAAGGCCTGATGTCTGATTTGCAGAGCTCATCATCAGCGGTGCATGTATGGCCAATAAAATACAATTACACTGATAGCCTTCAAACCTTACTGTGGCTATGAGGAGTGTACACACCCTTATTGACATGGCACCCTCTTCCCTGATATGCCATGGGGCCACAATACTGCATATGTTTGCATTACACAAACCTGATATGCGACATATGACCTGTGCAATCAAATGCAGTATCAAACAAATGTGTTATTTGTGCAGATGCTGATTGAGATGCATACAATCAGTGGGTTCATAAGTGTGCACACCCTTAACATGATGGTTTATTGCACCAACTGTCAAGTGTACTACAGCAGTCACTATTCCTGGAAGGGGTATACTAGCATGGGCTGTCTGCAGTTGCCAGTATTTGGTCACTCTGCCCTACACATGTTCCCCAACTCTGCAAGATTGCAAGGTCAACTCATGTGCACAGCCCTTGGAGGTCACACAGTGCCTTTACTATTGCTGTGGAGTCAGGGTTATGTCTGCCACAGTTCATGACCTTAACTGTGTGCAGATACAGTCATTCTTAGCAAGCTGTGGATGTTCAGTTCATTGTTGGGTTTCAAGATGACACCCCTCCCCAACCTCATCCTTTTTGCAGATGCTTGACAACTATGGGCTACACATGAGTGTCATTTTGCAGTGTCCCAAATTCAGAACACCATGTGTACCTACCTAGTCCCTGCTAATGAATGTCAAACATACAGGTGTACACTGGCACCAGCAAGGTACAGATGGGGATGGTGGGCCTGAGGTAGAGTAAGGTGTTGCTTGTGCAGCACATGTATATTAATTGATACTATCTGTAGGTTTTGAACTTGGTCTTGGTGCACCATTGCACATTGCAACACATGCCTTTGGGGGACTTTTGATGTTATGCATATGCTACCTCTAGGGAGCCATGGTTGATGTTTCCTGTGGAACAACTGTTCCATCTGATTACCCTAACCCGTGGGCCACACTTATGCAGTATCCAGGTGATTGCTGACACAGTTACTGCACAGCCAGTACTTGTTAGACATTCCTACAACTCCCTCAATGTTGTGGCATGTTGCTAGGAAGCCTCCATGACCAGTTTGCAGCATGTGCAGGATTGCTGCCTCTTCCCCAAGCTAAGGAACATAGACAAACCTCTTTGGGCATCTTTCCCCGCAAGCATACAAGAAACTCTACAACCACCTGACCTGTACTAGGTCTTGGGTTAATTACCCTGTCCAGGATTGCTGCCTCTTCCCCAAGCTAAGGAACATAGACAAACCTCTTTGGGCATCTTTCCCCTAAAGGATACAAGAAACTCTACAACTGCCTGGCCTGTACTAGGTCTTGGCTTAATTACCCTGTCCAGGATTGCTGCCTCTTCCCCAAGCTAAGGAAAATAGACAAACCTCTTTGGGCATCTTTCCCCTAAAGCATACAAGAAACTCTACAACCGCCTGACCTGTACTAGGTCTTGGGTTAATTACCCTGTCCAGGATTGCTGCCTCTTCCCCAAGCTAAGGAACATAGACAAACCTCTTTGGGCATCTTTCCCCTAAAGGATACAAGAAACTCTACAACGCCTGACCTGTACTATATCTTGGGTTAATTACCCTGTCCAGGACTGCTGCCTCTTCCCCAAGCTAAGGAACATAGACAAACCTCTTTGGGAATCCTTCCCCTAAAGGATACAAGAAAGTACATTTTATACTGACTGTTACCTAAATATACAATTGTTGTTTCCACCCCAGGTGCTTATTGTAAACTCCATAGCCAGGACAGCCAGCAGCCAAACCCTTCCCCCCTTCCTACCAACAGAGTATCCACTCTTATAGCCTCCTTAACTTCTCCTGTGTTAACCTACCTTATCATCTTAGAGCTGCAAGCCCTGGACTAGCCTTGGTTGCAGTACAACCTTTGCACACTAGGTGGCACCCCCCTCCCAGGACTCTTCCCCTTGCATACTCTATCTCCATTGTACAAATTTATATCAAACAACCTTTATACACTATAACTAGCTATCTGATAGACTCACTTTTACCCCACTTCTTCCATATATTTTTCAAATGCTAAATTTCATTGTCTCCTTTTAAAACGTACCCTAAAAATTAGCACTCCACTGACTGTTTTCCCTGCAATTTGTCCTTCTCTGGCTCTTCCCACTCCATTCACCCTGCAGGCTCACTCTGCTCCCCTACCCTGCCTCCAATTCCCACCCACCCCCAGTAGTCCTACACTTATACTTACCAAACCACACCCCTACTTAATTGGCCATTCCCACTAACCACTTTCAGCTTATCACAATCCCATTCTTCTAATCACCCATCCCCATACTCCCAATTCTCATTCTTTCAATCTTCTCTATCAGCACACCCATATTCTCTTAACTTATCTAGCACCCTAGCCACTATGTGTACACTAACTCCCTCATCATCTCCAAAACTGAAACCATTGTTCTGCCTCATACCCCACTTATAACACTTTATATTCTAACCGCCTATGAATTCCACTACCTGCCTAACTCTCAGCTTCCAACATCAGTTACAACCATTTACATCCAAACACACACCCCCCATCAATACTACACCACCTCCTCACCTACTGCGATACTCCAAAACCTCTCCATCCCATACTACCTACATAATTAAACCCAAGGACTAAGAACTATTACCATCTCCTACTAAAGTTCACCAAACTCATAAGTAGTTTATTACTTAACCTCATAGCTGACGGCGACATCCATCCTAACCCTGGCCCAAACTCACCAGCTATGACTAACACCAAAAGTAGAATTCCTACCAACATAAGAAGTTCACATAATGCCCCCAAAGCATTTCTAGTCTGTCACCTAAATATCAGAAGTATAAATAATAAACTCCTCGACTTACATGCACTCCTAGACATGCACTCCCCTTATGTATTCTGCCTTACAGAAACCTGGCTCAAACCCACTATCACTGACAATGAAATATTAACCCCTGGCTACAATATTATTAGACTAGATCGAAAAGGTAGAAAAGGAGGTGGAGTAGCCATTCTATACAAATCCTCTCTTGAGTTATCCAGAATTAGCATCCCACAAGACCTAATAACCACCAACACTGAGACAATTCTCTCAAGAATCCAACTTAACAATAACAAATCTATAAACATAGTGTGTAGTTATATTACCCCAGGCAATAACATAAATGCCTTAGAAAGCACCTTCCATTGGTTATCCTCCACCCACCCCCAAGAAACAATCATTCTTGGGGACTTCAACATCGACTGGACAACTTGTTCAGCAAACTTCCCCACTACCCACACTAACTTACATGGTTTCTCCCAAACAATTACTACCCCCACCAGAATCAACAAGCCCAGCAAAAAGGAAAGCATCATAGACTGGATCTTAATAAGTAACAAACCTCAGTTATACAAATCAGGCACCCTACCTGAAGACATGAGCGACCACCTCCAAACCTACATAATCAGGAAAAGTATGACATGCCCCACCAAACCACCTTTAAAACTCTTAGTTATACAAAGAACTTTAACCTAACCAGTTTCATAGCTGCTCTAAGCTCATGCAGATGGGCCAATCTTAAAATACTTCCCCTTGACCAAGCAGTTTCGTAATTCAACACCAGGGTCCTGGCCATCTTAGACAATTATGCTCCCACACATAGAATTAGAACCAAAAGGTGTTTGCCTTACAAACACAAGGTGCAGGGTTTGAGTCTCACAAGGGATAATTGGCTAAGCTTAAAATGGCTTGCAAGGGCAGTTAGCTTAGTACTAAACTATGGACCTATGAACAAAATTGCTCCATGGCTAACCAATACTACTAGACAAAAACTTACTGCTAGAAATACAGCATGGACCACATGGAGAACTCCCACAAGCCCACATAACTTTCAAACAAATAAGAAACGAAGCAAAAAGATCTATTGTGTTAGACAAGCAAAACTACTATTTTAATTTACAGCAAAAGCACCAAAATCAACCTCCAACATTCTGGTCAGGTCTGAATAAGCTGCTCCACTCAGGTAAATCTTCTACCCCCACCCCCTCAGCTACCTTACACTTACCCCCTGAATCTGTTGCAAATACCTTTAACACTTTCTTCACCGAAACCGTCAAATCACCAGCTAATAATCTATCTCCCTCCTCCTCTACTCCAATCTCACCTAATCAGGTGAACCCCCCTTAAAATTTGAGCCTATCCCCACAGGCTATATCAAATCCTTACTTAAGAAATTAAAATCTACCCTCCTGGCAGCAGGCCTACTTCCCGCAGAGTTTCTACAAAAGGCCGCTAATGTAATAGCTTACCCTATCTCCATCTTAATCAATCATACTATCCAGGGATCCTACATCCCCTCCATTTGGGAAATCACTCATATTATACCACCTCATAATGGAGGAAACTCCTCTGCACTTTCTAATTACAGACCTATCACCATACTATCTCCCTTAGCCAAAATATTGGAGAAATGCATACAGAAGCAACTTTTAGCCCACCTTACTTACAATTCTCTCCTAGCCTCATCCCAGCACGGTTTCAGACCAGCCCACAGTACAACCACTGCCCTTCTCTCCTTCCCTTACACAATAAATCACAACCGTAATCAAAACCTGCTTTCCTCTGCCCTCTTCCTCGATTTGTCAAAAGCATTCAATATGGTAAATCACAACCTACTCTTAGACTCTCTCAAATCTCTGTCCATAGATAACCCAGTAATCATCTCATTCCACTCTTACCTGCACGGTAGATAACAAGCTGTCTTGTGGAAAGATCATCTATCCCCCCTTTCACCTGTCACCCTTGGAGTACCCCAAGGTTCTATTCTGGGTCCCCTCCTTTTCTCTATATTCATCAATGACCTGCCCAAAGTTATCCCACACGCAACTTCTATACAATACGCAGATGACTCTATTGTAATCTGCTCTGCCGCAACTCCCACAGAATTACAATCCCTATCCCAAACCACCTTCAACAAAGTAGAGAACTGGCTTAATAATAGTCATCTCTTATTGAACCCAAACAAAACCAAACTACTACTTTTCTCCCCCACCAATAGGCTAACACCACCAAAATTTACAGTCTCTTCAAAAAATGGCACCATAATCTCTCCTGAACCTTGCACTAAACTACTAGGTATAATCATTGATAACAATCTAAACTATGATCCTCATATAGACAAAACCATAAAAACAGTAAACAAAAAAATAGACTCCATGTATAGGATCAAGAAATTTCTAACCCCAACTGCCAGAACAGCCATAGCTCACACAGATCTTCTGTCATCCCTTTTCTATGCATCACCCATCCTCACTAATCTATCTAAATAAAACCTCAAAAAAATCACTAGCTGCTATAACAATATAGCAAGATTTGCCACAGGCTCAACATACAGAACCCACCACTGTCACAATCTTCACAAATTAGGCTCGCTAGAACTACCCAATCAAATATACTATAACCAACTGGTAGTCATTCATAAAAATCCTCTACCACCCTATCAGTACCCCTAGTCTGTCTAATATTATTACCCCTATAGCAACCTAGCATTCCTCCGCTCATCCTGCAGAATGCTAGTACAAACGACCAAAGCCTACAACTCAGCCGGAGATTCCTTATTCTCCAACTCTGCTGGAAAAAAATGGAACTCCCTTCCTGCTGAACTAACCACTAAATGTTCCTTGCCTCAATTTAAAATCTCTCTAAAGACACACATGCACAATGACTGGTTATGTCCATGTCTAAACCCTGACTAACCCATACAATTATCAGAAAGAGTTAAAACAAAAAATAGTCATGCACATATCTAAACCCAGACTAACCCAAAATATACCAAGAAACTATTAAACCAAATTCAGCACTCAAATGTGAGTACCCTTATTTTCTTCCCACACACTCATTCTAGATATTTTTTAATTATTTATACGTCTCTAATTTCCAATATCTGGAATATAACCTACTATTCAGCCCATGCTATCTAATCTGCTTCTTACCTAACCTACCTTCTCTTATTCATTCATCCTGTCTTTCTAAATGAAAATCCTCTTTCTTATATGCGCACTTCTCATAATGTTTGTTTTCCACTGTATAATTATTCCATCACCAACAATGTTTTTGTCTTTCTCCTATCTAAATGTAACCTTAATTTGAACTTTGTCTTTGTTATATAACCTAATTTGAATTTATCTTTGATTTTTGTTAATTTTCTAAATAGCTCTGTAACCTGCATTTTAAGTGTGACTAAATTTTATTTTAAACATGGAGCTTTTCTCCCTGGGCCTCCGCTGAAAATGGATATGTATCCAGTCGGACTTTCCCGGTTAACAAATGTAAAATAAAATAAAATAAAATAAATGTGTCATCATCTGTCTCGGGTGGCCATCTGTTTATTTTCTACATTAATTCTGTCCCATGCATCCTCGTCACATACATGACTTTCTGCATTGTTTGCCATGGTATATGCAATGGTGAAGTAAGGCAATATGTCCCACTTCTGTGTGCTACCTGTTGGTTACAGGATCCATTCCATGGCTTGTAAGATGTGTGCAAGCCATGGGTGCTTCTGTTGCAGGTGAGTGGGCAAATGTGATGGGCATACATCTTGGACAGCAGACCATTTCTTGGTGTGACATTGAGGACCTGTACTTGAAGAAGGTGCATAGTCATGAAGAGTGAATGCTGTCAGTACCTCAAAAGCTGCTTCCACAATATGTTATTTGGAGTGTATGCACACATATCCTTCCAGTGCTTGTTAAGGTATGTATTCCCCATATTTGCTGTCCTAACATAGGATTCCATATTACACATTCATTGCTCATGTTAGGACCACATTACAGGTTGTAAGGATTGTGGAATGCGATATTGTGATATGCCGTTTAGGTAGATCTGTAACAGTTGCCAATGTAATAGTGGTATATACACTGTCATAGCACTGTATAAAGGTGATATTTCAGACATTTTCCTACTGTAGGACATTTGTCCCAGCATTATGTTCATCACTGTGCACACATCTTGCAATGACAGGTTGTTAGTTATATTGCAGGACTCTACATACTCTTCAGATATGCCACCATGGTGACCACTGTGATGCAGTGCAATTAACAGCAACAATAAGTGAACATGTACAGCATGCATTATGGGTAGGTGTGTTAAATGTGTGCATGGAAAATACCATGGCCATAACATGGCCGGTGTATTGGAAAACCTGAACAAACAACACCATACTCACCAGCTACAGGCTGCTACCCTAGAGGGATACCAGAGGGACATACATAGTAGTGTGAGAGATGTGATGTAAATAGCCACACCTGTGGCATTTGTACAGGGTGGGAGCAGTATTTAAGTAGATCAACAGTACAAACCCACAATCCTGCAGATTATGTACATCTGTTTGTTACTACAATGCAGCAACAGACTATATATATATTTTATCTCACATATGCATGATTAAACTCTAGAGATGCAGATGGATAAGCAATAGTGGTCTACTGATGTGCCCTGGG
>NC_056726.1:1906763889-1906786389 GCF_019279795.1 Protopterus annectens
TAGGGTGTTTGGTTGAACCCTAATATTTTCCAGTACATCAAGAAAGGAGGAGTGGGAATCCTGGGGCATGGTGGGTGATCTTTAGCAAGCTACAATTTGGATTGCAGTTTTGCCCAGAGTTAGTTGCACTTGGATAACCTCAGCTGCATTATGCTGAGCAACTAGCCTGGAGGTGTGGCTATCCTTAATGAATATGGACATACCTCTGCCTTTGATGTTCCAGTCCAGGTTACATGGCCAAAAAGTGTGGTATGAACTATAGCCTGGTAGTGCAGGGGTGCTCTCTGGAGCCTTGAACCAGGTCTCAGTCACTGCACAGATATCGATGTTCTCCATTTTAAGGAGTGCCTCAAGTGAGTACATTTTGAGATTTAGACTTCTAGCATTGAGCAGCCTCACCCTCAGTTTTTGCTTGCCTGTTCCTGTTTCAGTTGTGAATTTGTCATTTAAACCTTGCCTAAAAAAGGCACTATAGGGGTGGCAAGAACCGTAGCCAGTATCTGGAATCCCAGGGGTGACAGGTGCAAAGCATCTTGGTCTGTCGACCATGTCATCCCAGGCAGACAGATACTGGATCTCTTTAGAATGGCATCAAAAGCTTAGCCAATTGTTGAAGTCAATCATTTTGCCCTTGTACTGCGGCATTATTCTGGGTGATGGCAGAATGCTACTCAGGGCTAGGGTCATACCTGCCTGGGCTACAAGATCAGAGAGCTCTTCCATGTCTCTTTTCATGTAGTCCAGGGAGGTATGTCTCAGGTCATTCACACCAACATGGACAATGACAGAGTCATATTTGTACTTGTTGTGGAGTGACCTGTGTGTGTGGGTTATGTGGCAGATCCTGGCACCCGACAGGCAGCTGACAGTAACCTTCTCCTTGTTTAGCCTGGTGAGTGGGACATCAGTGTGCCTGGCTATAGAGTCACCTATGACTAGTGTGTTGGGTACATTGTTTTGCCTTATTGGCTGTGGTTGAGTGGCACACTGAGTCTGCGGGCTATATGTCATTTGGGTTGTGTTTAGGGGTGGAGGTTGTTTGCATTTCTGCTTTGGAGGTCTCTGTTGCTTGAGCAGATTATTATTGAGAGCCCACACGAATGTTTTTGTGTTTCTATGTGTGGATTTTGGTGGTGTAGATTTAGTGAGACTATGTGATGAGTGTGGTGTGGTGCAAGTGTTTACCTTCTCCTATTGACTGTCAAGTTCCATCTTGATTGGAGAGAGCTTTACCTCCAGTTTGGCAAGATAAGTGCATCTCTCACAGGTTGTAGTGTTGTTATTTTGTCTCTCTCTTTCTCTCTCTCTTTCTCTCTGTCTCTCTCTCCACTACAGGGATTGAGCTGCTTGAATAGGTTGCAGCATGGATTTTGTAGGTGGTGCTCATGATTACGTGATGGCCTCTGCACCAACCAGTGTTCACCACTTCCTATTGGCATGTGGCCAGCTGTGCAGTACTTCCAATTACCACTGTCATGGCAACCCACTATTATAAATTACTACATTATGTGGGCATTGTCCCTCTACCTTTCCTGTATGGAAGACATCCTTCATGTGTGTGGGCAGCAGTCTTACAGACAGCAGATAGCAATACCTCCTACAACAGGACTTGCAGACACAGGCCAACTACATATTTGGATAAGGTTCCAGACCTATAGACAGTGTTAGTATTGTTATATGCATTGTATACTGCTACTTTTCCAGGGATTGTATGTACATGATAGTTTTGCATGGAATGCAGTCTGTCTACATAGCTCTCCGCTGTGGGCCTTTACACATAATGGCCACAGGATTGGCTGCTATGTTTTGTCTGTTCACCACACAGGTCTTGTCTCTGTTATATCAGTGGCATTCTGTCTGAGTGCTATCAGTACATGACTACATCCATTTGTGTTTCCGACTTCATATTCCTGAGTCAGGGTATGTTGCAACCAATCCTGTAACACCAGCAACTTTCACAGTGTATAACAGCAATATTGCAAATATGGCCCTGTGTTCCAGCCTATGTCCTCCACCTATATACCAGGCTTTGTCCACATGTCATGCAGTCAGAGGTTGTTAAGTAGTGGCATGTCATTATGTAGTGCTGACATTCCTGCTATAATTCCAGTGATGTTGTGGACTCCCACACATATTGTGGGGTAGGGTCCATTTTTATGAGGGCTACAGCTGGACAAAACATGTGTGCCCTTATACAGTCCAAAGGTCAGTATATGTAGCATTGTTATATACCCTTATAAATCATTCTATGAGGGAGGGGTATGCACTGTTTTTACCCTAGGCTGTTACAACATGTGAGGGATATCAGTAGTAAGACACATGAAGGTATATGGCTGTACATTTTCATACATTTCACCATGGGAACAGTGGTGGGCTCGTGCTTACTGTCTTACAGACAGTTTGGTTTGTCAGTGTGATAGTGATGCTTTAAGTTAAGCATTGTTATGTAAGAGATACATTTTCATTGTGACAACTTAATTCATTTCCTCCTAGGGGTTGTGTGCAGAGTCTAATTGGAGGTTGCTGAACTACATCTGTATTTAATTAGTGTTGATTGAGTCTTATCTTCCAGGCCAGTGTTTCTTCACTGTTGCACTACTTGAAGGCCTTGGTCTGGACAGCAACATATGTTATGCTTTCAGATTACTGTATCAAATGTTTTATTTGAGAGTTGCATTACTCAGTTATGTATTTAAAACCCCTAATTGATAGATGAAATGGCATATACAACTGAAATAGTACACAAATAAACATTTCTATGTATGCAAACTTGTGTGTGGTTTCATATCCTTTGACTTGTCTGTGGTTATATGTTTCATGCAATAATTATCTTTTGTATGAAAGAATCAAACAATGGCCATTTTAAAAGGTGACAACTGTAGGAATACTGGCAGTTCGATATGCTGTGCACCCTCTAAATATATATCTTCCTATGCATATCTGTAAGTAGCAATATATGTAAATGTGGGGCAGTGTATGAAACATGGGGGGGGGGTAAACACCTTGATGAGGAGGGTGGTTGGGAATCTGAGGCTCATGAGTCACCTAGATGGTAGTAGTGACACTGAAGTCCCTACCCAATGGCAGTCACCACTAGTCCTTCACAGCCCCAAAGGTGGCCGTGCTGGGGGCTGGGTTGGAGGGGTCACCTGCCCCTCTAGCTGTGACAGCCTGCCCTCCACCCAGCACAGGAGGTCATCTAGCTCCATCTGGAGGACACTGCGCTCCATGCCACAGACCTCATCATGGGTGACAATGTCCTCACCGCGCCCACTTGCAGGGGGTATGAGCCCCATCCCCTGCAGCAGTTCCACCCAAGGGTGGTGCAGGACCAGCAGATGAGAGATGTCTGTGTTGGGTCCCAGACATTCTGGGACCTGGTACCTCAGCTAGGTGGGGTGGGAGAGGCAGATCCGCTGGGATCTGCCTTCCCATATGTGCTATGTTGTGGAAATTAATAATGAATATTGGTTAATCATGCAAACACATTAAAATAGTCAAAATAGC
Source organism: Protopterus annectens (assembly GCF_019279795.1). Taxonomy (NCBI): domain Eukaryota; kingdom Metazoa; phylum Chordata; order Ceratodontiformes; family Protopteridae; genus Protopterus; species Protopterus annectens. The sequence continues at coordinate 1,906,767,397 of NC_056726.1, forward strand.
ATGCATGGATATTCTCATTTACCCAAAACAGTGCAATTATAACAGTCCAGTAGCAAACAGAACCCATGCATATATGGAATGGCATTCAGGGTTGCAACAGCATGACAGTTAGTGGTATGTCAGGCAGGCAATAAGATGATTATTTAACAGGGAATATTAGTATGCATGCAGTTTAAACAATGATAGACAAAATGGAACAACGGTCCCAACAGTAGAGGTTTGTTTAGGAACATACCCATGTTAGTTTTAGTGTGATGGTTGGATCAGTTGAGTGGTGGGGGAAGGGAACAGATTCAATTGACAACTGCTATCAAGTATATTTGTCAGTACACTACTATTCACTACTCTACTTTCTAACCACACTTACACTCTACCTGGGCCATGGGGCTGCTACAGCAAACCAACAGCTGCGGATATCAACAGAGCAATTGTACTCTTATTTTAGTTATACACATCAGACTGTTTCTATACCAATTTCTTTACCTGTGGGCATGTGCAGATAAACTGTGTACACATTACATTGCTCTTTCTACACATATTTCAGATTCACATATTAGTTGCAGGCCCTGGCGTGTGTGTTGTGCCTTTCACATACATCAACTGTGACATTCTCTGTTGGCAACTGGTGAAACTATCCCTGACAGCATGACACTTGAGGCACTTGTCTGGGCCAGAATGCAGAGTGTGGATGTCTAGCTTGCAGCTATTTGTAGGACTGGGGCTGGTCAATACAGCAGTTGTACACCTTTCCTAGTTATGCACATCATACTACTATTTCTATTCAGATTTCATTACCTGTGTGCCCTGTTTGGAAAATGTATTTGTTGCAGTGCATTGTTTTTTTTATTCAGATTGCAGTTTACAACTGTAGAACCAGACTGAGATGTTAATGGCTGTCCCTGGATTCGAACCTTGCTGTCTGTGCAAAATTGAACTACAGGCCTAGTCCTTATCAGACTGAGCTACTGGGGAGGTGTGTGCTGCTTGTGACATTTCTATCTAGTACATATTTTTGTGCACAGTACTTTTATTATGAGACGTTGCATTATTTGTTTCCTATTTTCAGTAGAAATTATGCATACACAACAGACATTAGTGTCACTGTTTGTGAAACGTGCACATTAGCTGGATTGCACAGTTAATTGTTTTACAACTACATACTACAATTTAGATTCCTGAGTATACAGTGTAGGGTTTAAGCCTGCACCTGTTAGCCTTATACATTTCTCAGTACAGTCACAGCTACATATGGCTGAAATTGAAAGGTTAACACAGGACAATGCTGGCAGACAAACAAGTAGAACACATTCTGATGGGAATATGTACTGTTGCTTTTTTCCACTTATTTGACATGCCCATTCAAAGTATGCAGACAAGCTGTGCTAAATCAGTTCACCTCAGTTAATGCATTCTGCAGGACATACATATTTCTATTTATCAGGTACAAGTGAGATGACACACACCAGTGTTTGGGATCACCTTTATTAGTTTTGACATACATATCCCTGTACAAATCAGAAATTCACAATTACTGTTCCTGCATGATCTGCACAGGGGAATGCTTTTCATTTCTAACTGTTACAGTAGCTCTGACATGGCACTTTCTTGGCAGGTTCACTCAGATAAACTCATACATATTCTAATATTCCTCTCCTGCATATTGTACCTTGTTTGCTACTGATATCTCTATTATATAGGAGCTGGGAATACTCCATTGTAACACTGGCAGCCTGACACAGGCATTTATTCCTTACTTTTACAGCACAATTATATATACAGGCAGTACTACCATTACTATAATTTTGATTTCTAATTGCTAATAGTAGGGGGTATTCTGTACTCACTATACTGCCGATGCAGCCGGGCCAGTCACAGGTCAAGAGCCTTCACATTTTGGGACCTCTCCGCAGCAGCTGTTTGGGGAGACATCACAGAATAATCACACCTGCACAGTCACAAGTTGAACATTTTACATACTTAGAGATACATAAGACTGCATACTTATAGACAGGTGGGACATCCTGCGCTCAGGCTTCTTGGATCCAGTGGTCCAAGAATGCACCCATCCTCTGTTCAGGTTATTATGGTGATGACATACCTGTTCACCAGTCCAGGGTATGCCAGTGGCACTGGTGACATCACATGCAAGCTGGTCCCAGGCCTCAGCTTGGTACTGCGAGCCCTGGTACTGGCCCTGTCACAGCCTGCCATCATGGTTTTTAACTAGGAGCCCAACCATGACCCTGGACTCCTGGATGACCCAACATTGCACTCGGAAGCAAACACCTTCACCAACACCAGACATTTTGGCCCTGCTGTGTGCAATCCCAAATGGTTATGGCTGTATTCCCTCCTGTGTGGTTTAAATAGGGCAGTTTTCCCACACTTTTTCTTGATTGGCCAGTTTTAATATGCTGCACTATGCTTAGCTCCGCGCAAATCTGCATAGCAATGCTTACACCAGCTAAGCACAGTTGACAGCAGGTAAGCAATGCTTACACTAGCAAAGCAATGCTTACATCTATTTTTTCATTAAATTTATAAATTATTTTTTACATTTGTATTTTACATATTCCCACCCCTACTGTGCTATACATGAGCCATATGATTGACATCTATCATTCAAATTCCCTTAAAAGTTTATTAAATAATTTGGCAGAGGGGAGATTCAAAACAAGCATGTTCTACATGCTATACCATGGTCGTACCACTATGCTTCAGCAGCTTGATGATGTTTTCTATCACAGTACCACTTGTCTATCATTTTCAGGATTTCAGCCAGGCTAAGCATAGTGGTGAGCCACGCAAACAAGCTGTGCTGCACTTAAACTTCACATTAATTTCATGAAAAAAAATATTAAATTTTTTTTTATTTTCTTTTCCTTTCCTTTTGCCCTACTGCTTCCATACATGTAGGGAAAGAGTGAATACATTTGGGGGTGTGCACTTGAAAGCTCCTGCCTTCCAGGTGTTTGTGTTTTTTATTTTTATTTTTCAGTGTCCGCAGACACTGAAATGTTGGATATTTGCATTTTAGTGTCTGCGGACACTCGTTTACTATATAATATTAGAGTCAGGCTCTAATATTATATAGTTTGATACTCATCTGTGCCAGAAAGTGCTGTATGGCACTTTCACAGCAAAGGGGGCATGTTTCAGGTGCAGGCAATGCTGACACGCCCCCTGCGCTCACTCCTGGTTCATGTCCATTTAGTTTAGATAGCAGAGTGACTTCATGCATATGCAAGGCGCGCTGCTATCCTAATTGGACATGAACCACTTTGTGCAAGAATAGCCTTATTCTTGCATGGAGCTTCCTGAATTCAGGGGATAGTTTCTTACATATATAAAAGCTGTTATTAGAATGTTATCAAATAATTAGAGTAACATTGACAGTTTACAAATTAAACCTGGATCATACATAACTGTCATTCTTTTAATGCAAGTTTATATGCCATGTCTGTTTTAAAAAAAAAGACAGTCTGCTTTATATTAAACATCTCATATAAATAGTGCTTACTGAATCATTAAATGTTATTTCTTTAACTGCAATAGCTTTTTAGTGGTTAACATACTCTGAAATGTTTTTTTAATGGTTTGGAAAGGTATAAGGGGTTGATGTATAAAGTAGAAGTAGCTTGGATTCACTCGTAAATGCTTTTGTGTCAATTTTAGCTGATAAACTGTTCATTTGCAAGCCCCTGTCATGAGGATCAGCATGGAGCACCATAATTAATTAATTAATTAATTAATTAATTAATTAATTAATGTATTTATTGTATTTGTTAACTGGGAAAGTCTACTGGGCCAGAAATGATCGCATTTTCAGTGGAGGCTCAGGGAGAAAAGCTCCACAAAATTACATAAAAAGATAAATATTAATACAATTCAGAAAAGTTCACAAAATTAAGTACAAAAAATGTGTTGAATCACATAGCAGAAAAACCTCAGATAGTACTGATACATTAAATGAAACTAATAAAAAAACACATTGAACAAGTTATAATTTTGAAAAAAAAAAATAGAAGTAATAAATGGCAATATATTCACAGTACCATCTTCATAATTAGAGTCATGAGCACTTTTGTGATGCTGCAGGAGTTCTGAAAATTCTAAGAACTGTCCAGGTCACTTGTTCCTGTCTGAAAGTAAATAATCATAATCATAATCATAACATTTTGAATCATATGCTAAGATGCCAATGAATACAAGTTAGAGAATAAGCAAAACACAGTGAATTGCATTCTAAACCACTGTCAGTTATTAAATAGTTCTGAATGCTTGCAGTATACAAAAGAATAGTTTATATACTAGCCTATAGAAAGACACTTCTGATAAAAAAATAGGATTGTGTTTTTCTGGGGTCTATATTATATCAGTGAATGCTTAACTTAGTGGATGCTGTATAATCGACCCAAATATGTTGAAACACCAAAAGGCCAAACACACAGAACAGAGATTTTTTCCCCAGGGGAAAAAATGTTGCTCCATACAAAAACAAAACAAAACACAAAATAAAGTGGGGGCTTCACCCCCACAACCCCTGATGTAGGGGTTGTGTCCTCACACCCCCCTACTTAAATATACCAACTCCGAGATCGCACCACAATGGAGGAGATAGCAAACTCCCAAAAATGACCCAGTGATTTTTTTTCCCTGGGAAAAAAATTGCTGTTGCGTGCTTTCAGGATTTCACCATTTCAGACAAAAAGGGTTGATTAAACAGTGTTTGCTAAGTTAAGCATTCAATGATTTAATAGCAACCAGTTTCTCTGTTATTGTCTCTTTTTAATGATAACAAAACTTATTATCTCAGAACAATTTATTGTGGAAAGTTGGAATCTTAAAAGGGAAGATTTTTCAGATGTTTGTTCCCATACTATTTGACATATAATTTCAGGAAAAATAAGATTGATTCTAGCAATACTAGATTAAAGAGTATCACATATATAAGGGTAAATGTAAATGCTGTATTATATGATAATCTGCACTAGGATTATAGCTAAAATATAAAACCAAGGAATATAGTAATAGTACAAGACATAGTATACAAACAGAAATAGAAAGAGATCAGAATAAGTAAATTTGTATATAGTTAAATGAATAAATATGAAAATAACAACTAACTTCCTCCAAATGCTTAACCAGGGAGATAATGTGAGGTGGAGGGAAAGATTATTGTAGGGATGTTCAGTTTAGTCATATTATAATAAAGATTCTGAACACCTTTTTCACTTTTTATATTCATAATAATTCACTGACAGGCTTTGTAAGATGTTGCACGCTAAAAATAAGAGACACATTAATATGAATTAGAAGCATGAGCTAAAACATTGTTAGTCTAATGCAGAGTTTGAGAAATAGTTTGTTGATCTTTTTCAACAAACTAGGAATATGTTATTCTATGGTAGAATGTTTTAGGGTTATACCATAAGGTAAATTTTTATTTGTTTCAAAAGTTTTGTCCCTAGCTGAAGATTTAATATTGTTATATATAAAGTACATATTAAGTTCTGTACATAAATGTGGTTTCCTTATACCTGTGTGTTTTCTCTCTTATATAAATGTCTGATTTTAAATGCATACCTATTAATATTAATAGATTGAGTAATGCAGTAAAGAGGGGGAATCAGTTCAAATACTTGCAATTACATAAATCTCACATGGTATTTCTACAGGAAACACATTTAATTAATAAAGATGTAAATAAACTTTCATTAAAGAATTATTTGGTGTTAGCAAGTTTGGGCTTTCGAAAGGAAGAGGCATCCTCACTTTATGGAAGAACGTACCAGTAATTCCTAAAGTAAAGATACTTATGTTGATAAAAATGATATGTTAAGCATTGTTATAACTGAATGGAACAGAAAACTATATACATCGGTGAGCGCTTATTGGATTACAGGGGCTGGAGCTAAATATGCAAAAAAAAAAATACTTAGACACTATAGGCTTTTACATGAAAAGTGAGGTCATAATGGCTGGAAATTGTAATTGTATTTTTATCAAACAAATATTCCACTACAGACAGAAAGCTGAGAATCACATCTTCAGCCAAATATTTAATGAATTTTGTAAATCTAATGAATTTAAATGATATATATGATCTATGGAAAACAAACTCACTTCAATTTACCCATTATTCATATACATATGGAAAACAAACAAATATTGATACAATTTTCATCTCAAGCAATCTGTTATTACATATCAGAAAGGTTCCAGTAGTTTCATGTTCATTATTGGACCATAATGCTATAATCTTTAATATTATTTTAAAAACTGTCAGTTTAATGCATCACAGGAGATTATCATTTTACATTATTAAAATAAAATGACTCAATGATTGGTATGTTAAAGTCATCAAGAATTTCCTAGAAATAAACATGAATGGTGAAGTAACTGACATTGCCTGTGGGATTCACTAAAGGCTTACTTAAATTGAAGAGTTACAAGCTCTTATATTAGTAAAACAAGAGAATGGAACAAAGAATCAAATGTACTACAAGCCAACATAGGCACACTAAAGTTAAATCTAAAACCAAATGACAATATCCATCAGTCTGAACATAAAAACCTAAATAGAAAATGTGTTGAACTTCTAAATCATAAAGTTTCAATAAATCTGGAAAAACTTAAACTTCAGACATATTCAGTAAACCCTTTAAGTTTGGATAAACTTGCTCTTAGATCAAAGAAAATTAATTAATTAACTAATATCAAAGAAATTATAACACATAAAAATAATACAAAAAGAAAGTAGAACAGCTATAAAAGGTATTCTTGAGGGCTTTAAAACATTTTATGAAAATAAAAATAATAATGCAAATAACCTAGATAATGATGATATAGTTGAAACTTTTCTAAGGGAAATATAAAAAATAAAACAAATGATCAAATAAAAATGATAGACCATTCACTTTAACAGAAATAAAAGCTCAAATAAATAATAAGGCACAAATGATCAAATAAAAATGATAGACCATTCACTTTAACAGAAATAAAAGCTCAAATAAATAATAAGGCACTGGGCTTAGATGTTCTTATACCAGAACTATATAAAATACTACCAGATGATGCAGTTAAATATTAGATATGGTCTATAGAGAAATAAAAATGACTGCTGAAGTCCCTCCATCATGGTAATATTCCCCTTATATCACCTATTTTAAAACAATATAAGGATCCCACATATTGTTTATCATACAGACCCATTTTTTAGCTAACAGAATTAATCTACTCTTACCTAAACTAATTAACAAATGATCAAACTGGGTTTATTTTAAATAGATAATTACAGGATAATATAATAAGAATTAATATACTATATAAATAAAAATAAAAAGGACTTTCTATCATTAGTATCTCTAAAGATGAGGCTTTTGACTCAGTTGATTGGTTGGACCTGTTTAAAATACTTAAAGTGTATAATTTCTCCCCTTAGCTAATTGCATTAATTTCTAAGTTATGCAATAACTCTTGTGCTTATGTTAAAATAGGTTATTTTATTTCTAATTCCTTTAAATTACAAAAAGGCACAAAACAAGGATGTCCATTATCACCTTTATTTTTTGCATTAGCTATAGAACCATTTGCTAATAGTATTAGAGCCAATAAGAACATTAATGGTATCAAAATAAAATAATATTTTGAACTAAAGATTTAACTCTTTGCTGATGATATTTTACTAACAATATGATACATAGAACATTAATTAGAACATATAATTAGTTCTATGAGTCAGTTTGAATTGAGTCATAATAAAAACGTAAATTATTAATTAATAAAATATGTTAAAAATTCATACAAAAATATTCTAACTTCAATTGGAATAGCAATCAAATGAAATACCTTGGTATAACCATTATGTGTAATAGTAAAGAAATGATACAAACAAACTTTCAACAAGTTGTTGATAAAATGTTAAGTTTAGTCACAAACTGGAGCATATTCTTCTTTACCATGGAAGAATGATTAATGCTTTTTAAGATGGTAATTCTCTGTAAAATATTGTTTGTCTTACAATCTTTTGTACTATCTCCACACAAGAAAAATGATTAAGAAGATATATAATAGTCTGCTTAATTTTGTTGGTATCCTAATAAACCAAGAGCTTCCTTTGAATGGCACAGAAATGGTTGGGATAATGGTGGAATAGGATTCCCTGATATTCAATTGTATGCTACTTCAACAATTATAAAAGTTATAGCATTGTGGATAAACTTATAGTATGATTCAAAATGGAGACAAATACATAATAAATATATCACAACTAGTCATAAACAAATAGTCCCTAATAGTTTAATTTGGTTATTAAAATATTGTTGAGTAAATGAAATTACACCATCTTCTCAAATTCCCTATTTAAATAACATAATTTCCTCTTTCCAAAAGTTCACATATTCTAGCCTTTGTATTAAAGACTTAATGTTGTCTATGTTTCCAGTCATATACAAATGACTGCTTAGAAACTCATAACTTCAACAAAATGCTAGTATTGAAACAAGAAAGTAAATTAATTTATTGGCATCAATCCTTATATAGTATATATATATATATATATATATATATATATATATATATATATATATATATATATATATATATATAGTTGAAAATTTAAGGTCCAAATACAATCAAGATTCTGAGAATTAGTTAATTTTGCAATTATTTAGAGACTTTGTGAATACAGAGAAAAATAAGATATTTAACCTAGATAAGGAACCAATCCCCAAATTAATGGAATTCTTAATAAATATCAATAACAATGTAATGGCAAATAAATTTGTCGCAAAGACTATAAAAATAATATTAAAATCTACAGATAAAACCACATCTTAATTATATTGGAAACATTTTACTTGGAAATTCTTACACAGAGATTTTGTCACTCCTAACAAAATTGCAGTTATGTACAAATCAAATATACTGTAATTAAATGCTGAAGATGTGATTCTGAAATAGCTGACTGTACACATATAATGTATGAACGTGAAGTCATCTCCCCTTTTTGGAAAGAAATTAATAACTTCATTTGAGCTCTATGGTCAAATAGATGTAATATTTCATAGTCTTTAGTTTTATTTAATGCCCTCATTCTTGAGATAATTTCAAAAACCCAAGTGCTTCTTCTTTGATCTATTCTTGCTATAGCCAGAAAAGTAATTACTGAAAACTGGAAAGTTAACTTACCCCCTCTAGTGTTGAATTTATTAGTATGCAAAATTGTTTACAGTAGTGAGTTTTAAGCCATAGCTTTGGCACCAAGCATTTGTCTGTATTAAATCTTCCTAAAGAGTGTTCTCGTCTCAGAAGGATTCAAATCATTTGTATATTGGGTTAGCCAGAAGCCTTTGACATCAGCTTTGTCATCTGAGAAGTACATACCAAACAGTAGTGGGCCTAGCAGAGATAAACAGTAGTGGGCCTAGGAGCGAACCCTGCGGAACTGCACTGATAGCCAGGCTCTTTGTGGAGGTAGCCTCACTGATTCAGACCTCCTGGCTCCTAGTCAGCCAACTAGTTATCTAGCATTTCATAAAGGGGTTTCTACCTAGTGCCATTAGTTTGTTGACAATGTCTGACTGTATTGTATTAAATGCTTTAGCCATATCTAGGTAGGCAGTATGCACTGTTTAACCTTTCAAACACGTTCACCAGATTCAATACGCATGACCTTCCTTTGATAAAGCCAAACTGGGATGGATCCACTATCTGGAAGTTTCTTATGACCTTGCTGACAATTTCCATGATAATTCTTTCCATGACTTTACAAATTAAGACTAGTTAGACTAATGGGTTTGTAGTTTCCAGGATATCTTGAAGGTCTTCCCTTCTGAAAGGGGATGACTGTTGTAGTCCTCCATTCAGGTGGAATAAAGATTTCTCTATTATATCGACAAAAGTTTAGCTTGTCAAAATGCCAAACATCAACAGCTAAACTCTGAAATGGCAGAACCACAACCGGCCACCTAAACAACTTTTTTCCCCTGGAAAAAATTTGCTAGGCCAACAGACACCGCAAAAACTTTTAAACCCTAATTAAGTTGGGGTCTTTGCCCCCACACACCCCATGGGTGGGCTGTGCCCCCCACCCCTCAACTAAATATACTAACTCCAAGATTGCTCTACATCGGGGAAAAGGGCAACTTCTGAGAAAAAAATTGCTTAGGTTGCCATTTGCAGTTTTGCTGTTTTGGAGTTTAGCTGTTGATTTTTGGTATTTCGACAAGCTAAACTTTTGTCACTATAATAGGGAACCGAATAAAGCCAGTTTTAAATCTGTAGATAAGTAATGACTCCAGTGGTCCTCAAAAGTTGCATTTTAGACTATTCAGGAGACCTTTTGGAATGCTGTTAGGTGTCGATGAGGCTATGTTCTTGGCTTTAGTGAGTGCAGCCAGTACATGTTCCTTAAATAAACTTGAGGGGTTATGTTTCAGGGTATTTCTGGGGAATGGTTGGAGTGAGAGGCGGGTAAACTTGGAACTGAATTTATCCATTAACAGGTTTACAATATATTTCGGCTCAGTGAATGTGGCACCATTAACTACCATTTCAGCAGATTGCTGTGTGCTGCTCTTGAGGTTTCTCACATAGATGTAGAAGGACTAATTGTTATCTTTCACCCAAAAGGCTATTTTATCCTCAAAGTTAGCTTTTCTTGACCTAATTAGCTCTCTAATTTCTCAATTTTGTTTGTTGAGTGAGTTTTTATCTTTATGGGAATTACACTTTCTAATTTTTGCCATATTTTATTTTCCCTTTTTGTTTATCCTGTTAATTTAGGATGCCACTAAGGCAGTTTGATTTTGGGGCAAGTCCTGTGCTTATTCTGGAAGGTACAGCAGCCTCTATGCAATAATTGGCATGGCTGTATGGAGTTTCTGAGAGCAATTCAGCATAGGTTGCTGTGTTCTCTTGGTTTGGAAGGGTATTGAATTTTGACAAATCATCACTTAGTAAAAGGTAATTTACCTTGGAATAGTTCATAACTGTTACTCATTTTACTAAGATTGCTGAGTTGATTTTGATTTTGAAAGACACAGCTTTATGGTCAATCCTTACCAGGGAAGATGAGACATTTGGAGGAGTACAGCATTCTCCCATATATGTGAGCATGAGGTCCAGTATGCTGGAGCCACAGTGGGCTTATTCACCTTTTGGTTAAGGGTGTTTGCATTTATGAAGTCCAGGAATCTCTGTACCTAGAGATTTGAGGCCATGTAGGATTCCCAGTCTATAGAAAGGTAATTAAAGTTTACATGAGTAAGGTGTCAAGTCGGATGGTCAGTGTCTCCAGTAGGTCCACATATGCATTGTGAGCTTCATGAGACATGGAGGGTGACCTATAGCTGGCTATGATATGGTACATGATTTTCTCTACAGTGATCTGAATGTAGTGAAACTCCAGCATATCATCCTGTTTAACTGCCCTAGAGGCATGTTTGTTACTGAAGAATTTTCTGACAACTCCACCTTTAGCCCTTGTCTGAAAAGCTACAGATCTATAAGTGTGGAAGGCAGAAAGCTTGCACTGCCAGGGCATTCTCTGCCACTTTAAACGATGTCTTTGTAACTGCCCAGATGTCTATATTCCAAAGTGTGAGGAGGGCTTGGAGGGAGAGGAGTTTGTTGTTTAGGCTCCTAGCATTGAGCAGTAACACTTTGAGGTACAGCTGAATTGAGTTTGCTATGTTGCTAGGTTTGTCAGTTTGGTATTGCCTAAAAAAGTCACTATGGGTATGGATAAAGCTTCAGCCAGAATATTCTAAAGCCTAGAGGGGAAAGTTGCAGGCCATCATTGGCAAAACAACATGGTATATGAACCATGTCCTCCCAAGTTAACAAATATTGGATCCCCTTAGAATGACACCAGAAAGACAACAGTTGTTGAAATTAATCATTGTTTTGCTCCTATCGTGGCATCATTTTCAGTGATGGGTAATATGCTGCTCACTGGTAGGGTCATCCCAGCCTGAGACACATAGTGTGAAAGGTCTGTAAAGTCTCTTTTCTTATAGCCCAGGGAGGTACAGCTCAGGTCATTTACACCTACATGGACTTTGATGGAATCATACTGGTACCTATGTCATAATGACTTGAGTGCATGTGTGATTTGGCAGATCCTGACTCCAGATAAGCAACTACTAGTTATCTTCTCCTTATTCAGCCTGGTTCGAGGGACATCACTATGTCTTACAAGGAAGTCATCTATGACGACAGTCCTGGGAAGTGTTTGCTTGCCTTAGGGGTTTAGTGTTTGGGGATCCACTGAGAGTGACAGCATGTGTGATGTCAGATGTTGTTTTTTTCTGAATGCCTTTAGGCTTGCTGAGCCATAGCTTTAATAATGAATGGTCTAGGTAATCTTTGTTGTTTAGGAAGATTGCTTTTAATTGCCTTAGCATAGATTAGTCTATGTGTACCAGCTCCTCTACAATACTCCTGTCTCTATCCCATCTTAGTACACACCAGTGAAGAAGAATGAAAAGAACATCAGATTTAGGAGTTAGGTACTTACCATAATTTGGCATCTGTGTTGTCCATTTTCATTCTTCCTCCCCTTCCCTCCCAGCCATCCCCCGGCTTTGTCATTTCTAGAAGGTTCTAGGATGATATAGGAACTTTTATGTTCCTGGCTGGAGCCTCAATTTCTTTTTCATTATCTGTCCTGTCTCTATAAATCAGTAGGCAATAGGCAGCAAACTCAATCTGAGGAATTAGGGATGGTGTAGTGCACTACAGGAAGAGGCAGAAGCTCAAGACTAGGATCCCAGGTCTTAGAAATGCCGCCGAGTCAGATACAAGGGTCAGATCCATAACCCATCAGTGAGGAAGAATGAAAAGGACAACATCAGATCTAAGCATTTCCTATCTAAAAATAAATGATCACAAAAACATCTGCCCAGTCACGCTCTCTTTCTTTCTTTCTCTCTCGCTCTCATTATATATGTATATGGGTCTAATTTAAATGATCGAAGTTTCAGAGCTTCTAACATAATATGGTCGACGACCATATAATCAAAGTTTTGAAACTTCAAAAGTTCTGAATGGAGATCGCCATACAGCACGGAATGGGAAATGTACCATTTACCTGGCTGTAGTGTGATCTTGGAGTTGGTATGTTTCATTAGCAAGGGGGTGTGGGGGAGTGCAGGGGGGTTTCCTCCCTGAAAAAATGTGAATTTTATTTTTTTAATTTTATTTATTTATTTATTTTTTTATATTATTTGATGTTTGAAGTTTCAAAACTTCAATCATATGCTTGTCGACCATATAATGTTTGAAGTTCTGAAACTTCAATCATCTGAAGTAGACTTATATAGATATATCTATATATATATATATATATATATATATATATATATATATATATATATATACACACACACACACACACACACACACATATATATATATATATATATATATATATATATATATATATATATATATATATATATATATATATATATATATATATATATATATATATATATATATATCTTCTTCTGGCTTTTTCCAGTTAGGGGTCACGACAGTGGATCACCTATATATATCTTCTTCCAGCTTTTCCCGGTTAGGGGTCACCACAGTGGATCACCTGCCCACTCATGATAGGCAGTGGAGTTTTATATTGTCGAGTTGCCAGCCTGGCCCCCAACCTTCCAGAGAAGGCACAGGCACACACACGCATGCACTCACACCTAGGGCCAATTTAGAGTATCCAATCAACCTACACCATGCCTTTGGGATGTGGGAGGAAATCGGAACACCCGGAGGAAACCCACGCAACCATAGGGAGGACATGCAGACTCCGCACAGAAGGCACGCCAGCCGCGGATCGAACTGGAGAACCTCTTGCTGTGAGGTGGCAATGCTAACCGCTGCACTACCTCAGCCACCCTATATATATATATATATATATATATATATATATATATATATATATATATATGTGTGTGTGTGTGTGTGTGTGTGTGTGTGTGTGTGTGTGTGAGTGTGTATACACATATATACATATATGCGAAAATGACTTCGAAACTTTCAAAAAATAAAAATGAGAAATGACACTGAGGTGAAACTGTTAAGCGCGTTCCTTCTGTAGCATTGCCAGAACTTCATCAGAGCTAATACTGTAAAGTAAAACTGTGTAATAAGTAATGTAACAAGTGCACACTGTTTAAAGATGGTTGACAACATGAATACCCAATAGAAACATATCAAAACAGAAAATAGCCCATCAGCAATCTAGAAACAACCAGCTGTAAATACAGTAGCTAATCAAAAGAACGGGGCATGTCCAAATAGGCTCATGCAAAGCGTAATGCACATTTGAGATTCAACTTCGCGTTCAGCCCCCAAACAATCTCAGCATTTAAAAGTAACTACCAGTGGAGTTCTTTTAGCTGCAGAAAAGTGTCAAAGTCAAAGAAGTGCAGAGTTATCACTCTGATTAGTCAAACAACAGCAGTTTTGAAAAGCAATTTTTTTTATTTCAATAAAAAACTTACCAACAGGTCAAAGGTATGGCAACTGGGTCTAAAATGGCCGCAGCCTTCGCTAACCTGGTGTATAGCACATGGGAGTTGGAGACTTTCATGTTTCTTGCTGGCTTCAGCAGTATTCACCTTTATAGGCATTTTATTGATGACATTTCTTTTTGTATGGGAAGGGTCTGAAACTGATCTGGACACTTTTATTGATGATCTTTCCAACAGCATTTCCTATCTGGACTTTGTAGTGTGTGGCTGCGGATCGGAAGTCTCTTTCTTAGACACCACTTTATGAGGGAATGAAAATTCTGGCACACTCAGTTCCAACATGTTTAGAAAAAACACCTACAGAAACAACTTCTTAGACTTTAATAGTCAACATCCTTTCTTTGTTAAGAAAAATGTTGTCAAGAGACAGTTTATCAGACTTTCCAGAATTATCAGTGAAGAAAAGATCTTTGGTATAGAATGTGTGTTTCTGTCTCAAATGTTTTTTCAATAGACATTGCCCACGACAGCTTGTACAAGACATTTACAGTGAAGTGGTCTAAGAAAGACACAATAAACACAAACCCTTCCTGTTATATGGGTTTGAAAACAAGCAAAAAATAGACCATATTGGGCAAAATACTGATAGAAACTGCAGCTTCCCTTTACCCATCTGCAGGGACATGGCAGCCATCAGGAAGGTTATCTGCAAGAACTGGAATATTATCAAAGACCACGATCCTTTGAGCAGCCCTACAGGGACAGAACCTGTGTTTACATATAAAAAAACCCCAGCACTTTGAAAGCGTCCTTTGAAAATAATGATCTGCACTATTTATTAAGCCAACCCAGTAAAGGAAGTGGAAATGGCATGCTTAATTGTGGCAAATGTATAGTGTGCTCTGTAATGTACATAGGGAATGTATATAAATTTATACACTGTAATTTCCTTGCCCCTTTTAAGACATTTTGATTGCCATTCCTCCATAGTAGTTTATGGTCTGTAACACCTGACCTGCATTTTACACTGAGAAAATGATCAGAAAGCTTTCTGATCGAGTTAAGGAACATTTGGCTGCTATTAGTTAAAAAGATGAAACCAACGCATTAGGACGGCACAGTATTAGATGTCATGACTTTACTGGTTTCAAATTTCTAGTTTTGAAACAGATTGATCAGTTTTTTGGTAACTTTGACACTTTTCTACAGCTAAAAGAACTCCATTGGCAGTTACTTTTAAATGCTGAGATGGTTCTGGGGCTAAATGAGAACTTGAATCTCAAATATGCATTACGCTAGTTTGCATGAGCCTATTTGGACATGCCCCGTTCTTTTTGATTAGCTACTGTATTTACAACTGGTTGTTTCTAGATTGCTGATGGACTATTTTCTGTTTTGATATGTTTCTATTGATGTTGTCAACCATTTTTAAACAGTGTGCACTTGTTATATCACGTATTATACAGTTTTACTTTACAGTATTAGTCCTGATGAGGTTCTGGCAACGCTGCAGAATAAAAGCGCTTAATAACAGTTTCACCTCAGTGTCATTTCTCTTTTTTATTTTTTGAAAGTTATGAAGTCATTTTCACATATAAGGTCTTTTCTTCTTATTTAATAGTCTGTTTTGTATAGATACATATATAGTTGTGTGTAAATATATATATATATATATATATATATATATATATATATATATATATATATATATATATATATATATATATATATATATATATATATATATATATATATATATATATATATATATATATATATATATATATATATATATATATATATATATATATATATATATATATATATACATATAAAGAGAGAGAGAGAGTTCCCCAGGCAGTAAAAGTGCAACTATAGAGGAACTTTTACACTGGCTTTCCACCAACATTGACCAAGAAACTATCATTTTAGTTGACTTAAACACAAACTGGCAACCAATCTCTGCCATTAACCTGTACAACTTGACACAAATTATCACCACTCTTACCAGGTATAACAAGCCTTTGAACAGATTTTCCTTCCTTGATTGGGCCCTCACATCTGATCCTAACAAAATCATCTCCTCCGGGACTCTCTCCAGCTCTGTGAGTTTGTTATAAGGCTATCCTTTCACTCCCTGAAAATTGGCTATTATAACACAGTTAACTTTTTTAAGTTTAAGTTTAACAAATCTGCTTTCATTGACAAACCAAAAGTCTGTAATTGGTGTTTAATAAAACAACTTCCCTAGACAAGATAATTATATGCATAAATGAAACCTTGCCTGGCTCTCTAAACTAAGAAGCCCTAATTAGGCATAAAGAGTAAAATACAACCACACTCCATGGATTTCCAAAGACACAAAGCTACCAATAAGATCCAGAGACAAAGTCTTGGGGCATGACTCCAAAATAAAACTTAATACAACCTTCAACAGTTCAGAAAACTTTGTAACTGCACCAAGACAAACAAAAATCATTAGATCAGATAAAAAGCCTAAGACTCCACACTCCAACACATCCGCATCAAGATCTCCAAGTCTTTTTTATTCTCTATCCACAATTTGTTGAACCCATGTTGGCTAGTCATCCCCTGCCTCTTTCAACTATATTGATCCTATTTCTGAACAATTTATCTCACATTTCATACAATCAGTCGCGTTCCACACTAACAACTGTCTAGCTACTCTATTTCTATCCCCTCTGAACTACCCTTGCAAATCCCTAAATTCAATTTCAGTCCTGTCCCCACATCTACCATCAAGCAGTTGCTTCTAAACTTGAAACTTACTACACTTGTTGTTGACAACTTTCTTGCTGAATGCAGTTCCATGTTTGCCAGCCCCCTGGCCTAACATTTCTCTATTTTAATAAACAGTTCTACATAAAAATGCATATACCCAGTATATGGAAAAAATCTCTAATAATTACACTAAACAAGGAAAGAGATTCCTCTTAATTCAGCAATTTCTGCCCCACAACAATTATCTTCCCTTCATAAAAATAATAAAAAAGTATATTCACTCTGAACCCATCAATCATTGAGCAACAAACAGCCTCCTCTCCTTAACTCACCATGGCATCTTAGTTTCACTGACCATATCAATGCTCTCAAGCACTCTGTGCTCCTTGTCTCCTCACTTTTCCTGGAATTATTGAAAGCATTTCACATTGTATCCCACTAGATACTTCATCTTTACCTGTCTTCCCTGGGCTCCAACAGCTCCACCATATCCTGGTTACACAGCTACAGGCAGATAAGTGACAGAAAGGACTATCCCCATTCTTGCTCATCTCAGTAAGCATCTCACAAGGATCAGTATTAAGTCCCATACTATTCAACATTTTTAATGATTTACACACAACAACAAACAATGCCTCACTTGTTCAATACACTTACACTGCCACTGATCTCCACAGCTAAATCTATTCCAGAACTTCTGGAAAAAATCAAAAAAGGCCATTTCCTCCATTCAGTACTGGATGAATAAATCTGACTTTCTGTTAAATGACAAATAAACCAAGCTCCTGCTCTTCGCACCTATAATATAAAATTAATTTCACAAAGACTTCAGCAAACAGAATAGCAATTGAACTGAACACTCACGCAAATTTACTTGACATCATTTTTAGATGAGCATCTAAAGTCTGACATCCATATCAGGCAAGAAAAAAACACACTCCTATATCATAATAAACACTTCTTAACTGAGAATGCAAGGAAAATTATATACTCTACATTTCTTCTTCTCTCATTACTATGTCACCCTCATTTTCAACAACCTTCAACAATGAGTTCTTTCAAAAACTGCAGAAAGTCATCACGAGCTTTCAAAGTTCAAAGTTTACTGCAAATATTACTTCTAAATCTCACGAATACCTATTAGCCAACTGGTTATTGCCAATATCATTATTACATGCCTCAAACCTGCCTGCTTTGCTAAATGTAGTAAAACTGTATGTCCTGAACAGACCTCTTCATAACATGAGCATATTTCTACTAAATATAACCAAATCCCAAAACTGGGCTTCCCATTCTTTCTACTCCAACTATGCCTCCAGAATCTGGAATATTATTCCCCCCACCATTAGACAACAGCATACCACAGTCCGCCATAAATAGATTTAAAATGCTACTAAAACAAAACTTCTCAGATTCACGGCTCTACTCTTGGACATCCCCTGGGTAGACACTTCTAGCTGCCCATGTAATTATTGTTCACATCATTAAGTCTTCACTATTACCAACACATCCGTATCATCTCCAGTCTCTCTTTTCCTTTTACCCTTCTTTTCCTGTCTTTTTCCTATTGTGGCATACATCCTGTCTCCTATATATATATATATATATATATATATATATATCTATATATATATATATATATATATATATATATTGCCATTTTTCCCAAGCTTGTCTTCCTCAGCCATCCTATATTGCATACTTTCATACTATTCTTAACATTTTTAGTCCTTCTTAAGAACAATCCCCTTAAAACTTTCCCTAA
>NC_056726.1:1906791389-1906881389 GCF_019279795.1 Protopterus annectens
TTGGATGTGCAGATTGTATTGTTTCATTTATCATGATGAAGTCCAGGGAGACCCTGAAAATAATCAACCATTCATGCATTAACTTGAAAAGAAAGATGAGGTTAAAACTATACAGAAATGCCTCCATAGTGTATTCTTAGTATGAGGCAAGCTGCAGATACAGAGGGGAAATTTTGACTATTTCCATAGAACAGAACATCAGTGTGGACGATGTGAGACTAGCATAGTCATGGGATAAACATTCTCATATATGCAGCTGTCAAACAGCAGCAGATGAAGATCAGGCAGAGGCATTGACTTCCTTTGAGTTTACCTGGATTATGACCCAGAAGGCTATCATCGCCATACTCTGGATACCCAAACGCAGGAAATGCATAGCTTCAAGGCTTATAGGGAGGGAGACTTGAAGGTTAGCAAATGGGAGGATAAAGGTATTTAGAAAAAATGTTATCAAAATTACAGTTCTCATAGCTGATAGCCATTTAAGTAAACCAAGTAAGTACTACATTTTGGTAAACTCATATACTGCCATTCTATATGGAATAATATCCAAAGTAATTATAACATGTTAGAAAGCATGATTGCCATTTATTTCTAAAACAATCATATTATTTCCTATTTTCAACACATCGGTTCCTTTTATTTCTGTCTTATATAAAGATGTGTCAACTTACTGGTAGAGGAAATGGATATTTTCATATTTGTTTTGATTCTGAATTTGTTGTGATCACTGAGCATTAGAACAACAATAGGCAGCCAACATGTTCAAAAACAATCCGTCATTAAAATGCAATAAAAATAAGACAGGTAGAACCTATAAAAAGTTACAAATTCCAAAACTGCTGTTTTAACTCATTATTAATTTTGGAGCAAAGGCTCAGTTCTATAGCCTAAAGACAAGAATGAAAGAATGAAGAATTTCATTATCAGAATTAGGGTTGGTCAAACACATCAAAATCTTGCTGACTGAGTGAACTTTAGGCAAACATTTTAAAAAGGAATGATATAATGTTTCTGGTTTACCCCACCAAAACATTTTTATTTCATACCCAGCTCCATGGTGCAAAGCAAAGGAACCTTACCTGAAGGCCGGGTACAAATGTTTAAATACTATGACTGGGTGTGGGTGGAGCCATTCTGAGGGAAGTAACTGGGTTACTCATCCATACTGGGAAGATATAACTAAGGCTGACTGTATGCCTGCTATCTTGGAGATGTTGACTACTGCAACAGCAGGCGCTCTTTTAAAATGGGAGCCATGGCCTGCCAAACAGTATGGAATCACTATAGCTGCACACTGATGCATGCATTATGAGCATGCATTTGGTGCTTCATTTAATGACTGCAGAGAAGAGTGGAATAATAATTAATAAATGCCTGAATCTGCAGGATAAAAGCCTTTTGCTTTCCACCTCCTGAACCACCGTGGCTATGTTGCTAGCAGGGTGATAACTGGTGGGACGAAATGAAGACTAACAGAAGCTGAAAATGACATTATTAAAATAGCATTTGATGTTACTTGGAGGGTCTTCTGCAGAACATGGAGATAATAACTGCTGAACCAGTTTGCCAAGTGGATTTTTTCTAATTCATTACCTAAAATAAGTGCTGATTTTGTAGGTTAGCTAGTGTGGCACATTAGATTAAACTGCATATTCAGACTGCTGGAGGTAAAAGCAACAAACTGGTGAAGAAGGCAATGAGAGTAGTAAGCAAACCAACGGTGTTTAATCCAGAAGCAAACACTCACAAGGTACTGAAAAGTACACACAAACTGTTGGTTTTCAGTTTGTGTGCACTTTTCAGTACCCTGTGAGTGTTTGCTTCTGGATTAAACACCGTTGGTTTGCTTACTACTCTAAACTGTGCATATTACTTTAATGACTACCACTCCACCCACTTCTGTTATGCTTTTGAATTTCTCATTGTTATAGTCTAAAAATAATACTTCCATGGCACTGGAGATCATATCAGGGTGCATTCTTATCAGTGCCAAGTATGCAGTCTCTAAGCTTTGAAGTAAACTGCTCAACCCTCAGCCTATTCACAGAGTTTATAACTAATGGATCAATAACAGCTACTTTGACTGCCCTACACAGGGCTGGGTAATTAAAGTCACGTCAGTCTCACCAGACTTATATGCAGACCCATGGAACTAATGAAGCAAAAGTCTTTTATGCGGACAGAGGCAACTTAACAGATACATATCCCAAACTGTTTGGCTTTTGTGTCAGGCAGACCATGTGCCCTGAACCTAGTAAGCTTCTTTGAAAAAAGGCTGAGGACAGTGGACTCTCCATATATGCTCATACAGCATCTTTGCCTGGCCAAGGCTTTTGACACTATCCCCCACACTGGTATTATTGAAAACTTAGACAAACATAATGTAAACTTCTATTTTGCCTGATATATTGCAAATTAGATATCCATCAGATTCCAAGCTGTGAAATTGTTGTTACCCCCTCTGAATGAAAAATTGTTAGTAATGGAGAACTACTGGTACCAGATCCTGGCCTTGTCCTGTTTTGGATTTATTTTTTAGAAATCCATTTTAATACACCACAAGTATGATTGATCAAGTTTGTCGATGACTGCAAGATGGGCACTGCTATCCACTCATTAACTGATAGTAAACAGGTCTAGCATGGGTTTAAATGAACACATACCCAAATGTGCCACAAATTTTCTTAAGCTAAATACAAACCAGTACAGCATAATAGTGTTTGGCAAAAAGAACTGCTGACTCATCATATATCACAAATGCTATTCTTTTTCAACCAGATATTTCATAAGAGACCTAGGTACTTATGTGGACAATTCTCTTTCGATCATCATGTTTCTACCACAGTCAGGTAATCATACCATCTGGCTCACTTAATTTTTAGTGGAATATCTTCAACATACAGAGCAGTTATTGTAAATGACAGTGAACTCTTCTTTTACCAGAAACATCATTGTTAACATTGCCCCCTTTGATATGTACAAATGTATCACATAACTGGAAATGTGCCAAAGGGAATAAAATGCAAGGTCATAAATCCTTCAAATATTTTGCTAGACTTGCATGACTCCTTATATTTCGCAGCTTATCTGCTGCTCCAAAGTTTCTGAATCTCAATTTTTCAGCCATGAAAGACTTAATCCTATTTGACTTCCTATTTCTCCAAAAACTGTTAGCTGTACACTCATACCAGGGGCTTAAGTCCATGCCAACAAATAGATACGAATGACTGCAGGGAAAGTTTCCTAAGTCAATGTACTCCTAGCCTGTGGAATAAGTTATCACGACAGCTCAAATAAATTACCAAGTTGCCTACCTTTTAGGCTTGCCTTGATGACCAGGTGACAAGCTATAAATGTGTACCCATATTATCTTGTACAGCTCTGCTCAATTTTGGAGCATTATTAAGTGTTTCAAAAGGGTAGCAAGAACTTTTATGTGTCTTCTTGAAGGTACATGACTTAACATCTCACGATCCCTGATTTTACTTCCCTAGAATTTTTCTTTTGTTTCTATGTTCCTATATGAATAAAGCATATATGAAGCAGAAAGAAAAAGAGAAAGGGGATGGGGGATGGAGAAAGCAATATCGAACCATTGCTGCAAACAGTTATTCTCTGAACTTAAATAGGAAACACGTTCTACATTTCCTGTTTGGTTTAGAATTAATATTCAAAGCTTTCACATAACTTGAAGGAGGAGTGAAAGCTGCAGTCTAATCTACTAAGGGGAAAAAATTAAAGCCCTTAAACAGTTTGTTTTCAATTCTGTACATTTTACACATATTTCATACATCTTTTATATTTTTTAAATAATTGCATTGAACTTAGCTTAGTACAAATGTATTACATTTTACATTTTATTGCCTGATTTACTGATTCCAAGTTTCACAAAGCTGTTATACCCATTGCAGGTCACACGCATCAGTTAATACAGCCACACCTTAATTCTCTAACTTCAAGGTCACACTCTTAGACACGGGGAATTTACTTAATGCAGTTGCTTCCTCTATTTCTGTGACTGTATTACCTCAAATGATAGTAATTATGTAGAAAAGGTGTAGTGGTGCTTTGAGGTTTGCTCCTTCACTAATTAATTCTACAGTGACTTCCTTGTACCATGTATCATTGTTACAATATTTACCAGAGGTCA
The DNA here is from genome assembly GCF_019279795.1 of Protopterus annectens. NCBI lineage: Eukaryota > Metazoa > Chordata > Ceratodontiformes > Protopteridae > Protopterus > Protopterus annectens. The sequence goes on from NC_056726.1 coordinate 1,906,795,543, forward strand.
CTGTTATTTATTTATTTATTACTTATTTATTTTAGCTGCTGCTTTCAACCAGCTGCATTGTTGGAAAATGCATTCTTTAATTACGAAAGGAGTATGTGTGCCTTGGTTAATATCACTGAAAATGAAACTGTTATTGTGCGAGTTTAAGAAAGGGAGACAGTAAGCCCCTAAAAACTGTCCAGTAGCTTGTTATTAATAAAATGCATGATCTGTGCTTTATCTACTAATTGTATACTGTATTTAGAATATTATTTTGTTAGATTTGACAGAGCAGCTGTATGGAAGTAATGCTTTGAATTTCATACTGTATTTTTTCATTCATTTTCCAGTGCAGATTTCATCCATTTAGGGTTAAGATTAGGCCATTTGTTGTGGTTAAGCTTTTTTTTGTATTAGTATCTACTCTACTGACATTTTTTTTTTTCTTTTCTACTTATTTCCAATTTGGATACTGTAAACTATAATTTAAATAATTAATTTATTAATATCACAATTACATTTGTGAAGAAATAATGAATGTGTATCTTGTTAAATTAATTCTATTATATTATTAGACTGAACTCTGTGTACAGATCAGCTCTAATTAATTCATCTTCACATACTTGCCATTTTATTTTATTCACATACACAAATAACTAACATGTCTTAGTATTACTGCTACAAAATGATAAATAAATACTCATAAATTAGGAAACTACATTAAGGAATGGATGTAAAGTTGCTTTCAAGCGGGTCTATATTTAAACAACGAAAATCCATTATATTGAATACCAAAACATCGACACATATTGGTCGAACTGCGAAAATACCGAATTCACTAAAGAAATTTAAAATATCAAACGTTCATAGTCGGTCAACCCCACCACCCACTACATACTATCTACCCAAACAAAATAAATAAAACACATACATAAACAAACCAAACCCTACTCCTAACCATAAAGTAAAGCACCAAAACTCAACTTCTAACCCTACACTAAACCCCACATACACAACTATCTATGCACTACCCTTAACCCCTCCCTAACCCTAAGGTCCGTAACTACCGCACACTTCCCCTACGGAGATATACTCAAACAAAATAAATAATACACATAAATACATTTAACAAAACCCTACTTCTAACACTATACTAAATCTTACACACATTACCTATCTATACACTTACCTTAACTTGCACCCTAACCCTAAAGTCCGTAACTACCGCACACTTCCCCTACGGAGATATATCCAAACAAAATAAATAATACACATAAATACATTTAACAAAACCCTATTTTTAACACTACACTAAATCTTACACACATTACCTATCTATACATTTACCTTAATCCGCACCCTAACCCTAAGGTCCGTATCTATCGCACACTTACCTTACAGAGCTATACCACAGACGGGCCAACCAAAACACTTCAACATTTCAAATTTCATGGTTTTGCACATTCGATGATTATGTATTTTGCGCAATACGTGTCGATGATTTCGTATTCACATAAATGGAGTTTTGACAATCTAATAGGAACCCCTTTCAAGCTAAGCATAACTATGCTGCTATGTGTATCCTTCTGGAGAATACAAAATATTCCATTTTGTTCAGAACTCGAACAAATCTGGGTGATTTCTTATTATTGTGTTAGATATTACTTCATCTTGTAAACTAGCAGTGCAATTTCGGTGAAGCAATATTCAATTTCAGGTGCAATTTTTGATAACAGTCTGCATCAAGATTGCAGTGTTATGGAAATAAATGTTGCAAATGCTGTCATTAGTTTATAATAAGTGATTTCCATTTTGAAAAATAAATGATATTCATAACTGATAATTATATAACACAGATATTATTATTGTCAAACTAAACTGAATTTAGCTGACCAGGTGACAGAATATATTGTATTATATCTGATGTGACTCTTGAATACCTTACTGTTATACATGGCTGGTATATTTATTTCTATGTCCCCATTCTTTTTTTACATGATTATTATTACTATTATTATTATTATTATTATTATTATTATTATTATTATTATTATTATTATTTACCCCCCCTTACTGCAAGCTGGCCAGAAGCCCCCCATGAACAATATAGAGACAGACCTGGAGGGTGTCACTTTTCTTAGTTTAAGCTTTAACTTAACACCTTGGTAGCTGATATGGGCAGCAGTGTCACCACAAGGATCTACAATTCCTTCCATGACAACTGAATGCCTCCAGTACCATGCTAATGAAGGATTCCAATCACCGACTTTTTAAACCAAGCCCATGTTTCCAGTTATGGCTAGTATCAAGTCCCCACTTGCATTAGGTGAAAGACATACCAGTCCTCCCCTCCAGGATAGACAGATCCCTTCCTGCTGACTTCTATCTTCTCCTGCTTAGCTTTTTCAGTGTCAGAAGTGTTAACTGACCTCATAACATTGAGATCATACCCAGGGCTTTGTCCTACTGTATCATAGAAACATGTATTAAATGTTAATTCTTGTTAGAATGGATTTCAGTTGTGTATTTCTGCTTTACATCAAAGTAACCCTGTACACGAAGAATCAGATATTAGCATAGATGAAATGTCTACATCAGTAAGGCAAAGCTGATAGAACTTAATACAAGTGAAGTAACAGAACACTGAAAAGTTTAAGATATAATTATCTATTACTTATTTCACTAAATACTGCATAATCAATAATAGAAGCACTGAAAAAGTTTAAGATATAATTGTCTATTACGTATTCCACTAAATACTGCACAGTCTGCAAAATGCATCAGAGGTGAGCAGCGGTTCATATATTTCCAGTGTCACATTTGATCTTGCAAGTGTTTTTGCACTTTCATGATACTTAACTATCTGTGCATTTCCAATACATTTTCATATTTGTTCTTCTGACCAGCTTACCTCTTTATGAAAGATATAGCAGTTTTGCATGTCCCTTTCTGTGATGAGCTGTTTTCTCTATATCTATTCTGGAAAGACTGACACTTACAGACTTGCTGACCTAGGGTTTCTGAAGTTATGTAACTGTTGCAATACTGTAGATGATTGGCAGAGTCCAATGTATGCAGAAAGTCAGATGTTCCATGTGAAATAATTAAATGGATGTATATTGCTGTGACTGAAAGTGAAGTGATGGACTGAAGTAAATCAGTATCACGTGGGCAGTTATAGAGGGACAGATACCTGGTCCCTTATGAAGCAAGTTGTTCTAAATGCTTATAAACTTTACTGCAGCTCCTAGGAGACCCGTTGAATAAACCATTCTATAGCTTATCCACTCATCCAATTAATTTGCATTTCAATGATATAAACATTATAAATGTGAGCAACCAAAGCAATTCCGAATCCAATAATAATATTATCATCTTTTCAATAAGGAAGTTGTGATTACTAAAAAAAGCTATAAATGCTTGATTATTCTGAAGTCTCAATGTTTTGCTGCTCACAAGTACCGTTTTTTCCTGTGGTCTATTGTTTTTCCTTATAGGAGGGACGTATCTTACCCACCATGGCCAGATAACTGGATAACTATTGATCTGTGCTTTATATATGTGTGTGAGTGTGTGTGTGTGTGTGTGTGTGTGTGTGTGTGTGTGTGTGTGTGTGTGTGTGCGTGTGTGTGTGCGTGTGTGCGTGCATGTGTTTATGTGTATGTATACAGTTCCCCTTCACAAGATCAAATGGATGGAAGCTCGAAATTCATAATCTCGAGACCAGAATCTCAAAATTCCATTCACTCAAAATTGTGAATAGGGGCCTTAGATTTAAAAAAATAAAAATTTAACTTACCTTATTGCAGGGGGCCAGGTCCCCTGTACCCTAGCAGTTTAAATGTGAATGTTCCGTGACCGCACTATAACTGAGGAATGGAAAATCTTCCGTTTTGCGCTTTTGTGTATAGCGCGGAATGGGATATTTCCCTTTCCTTCACTATAGTGCGATCTCGAAGTAGCTATATTTAAGTAGGGGGGTGGGGGAGCAGGGGGGCGAAGCTCCCCCTGCGTAAACATTTGAAAGATGTAAATTTTTTTTTTGTCCCTTTCATATGTTCGAGTTTCTGTAAATTCGAGATTCTGGTTTCGAGTTTATGGCTTTCGAGTTTAGGGAAATTCGATGATATGAAGGGGAACCATGTATACATATATAGATATTATATTTATATATATGTGTACCTTGCTAACTCTCCCTCCTGCTGTTGTCACCACCCTACCTAATATAATTCTCCCCCTACTGTCTACATCAATTTCTCCTCTCCTTTCTGCTATATTACCTTTAACTAGTACTGTATGACCTTTAGCTGTGCCTCTGACTAACACTATACTAAATCTCATATTTAGCTGTGCCGACTAACACTATACTTAAATCACTTATTTTTTCTCCCACCTAGCTGCTAAGCATCCCTGCCCTACGCTCTCCTGTTATAACTGTTTCTCTCATGCTCTGGAGTCTTCTTATGTATTTACTCCCCACCCCTCCACTTAGCCCTTCTATTTAGCTACCTCGTCGTCATCCCTTCCAACTTGGTTCAATCATTATCATGTATTGTAGAGTACCTTTTTTTTTTTTTTTTTTGCAACTCTACATTTTGTTCTACCTGTTCTTCTACTCATTTGTTAACTTCCATTTGGCAAAAATGTATGTGATTATGTCTTCATATTACCTAAAGGAAACTGTTATTGTTAGTGTTAAGGAAATATGGTACGTGGAGCTTTTCTCCTTGGGTCTGCACTGAAAATGGGCCACCGGCCCAGTTGAACTAACTCAACACTGTAAAGAGCGAAAATGCCAAACCTTGAACTCATTATTGTGGGGGGGCTGCGCCTCCCACACACCTCCTGCTAAATATATATTCCAACTCCGAGATCACACTACAGTGAGGAAAGGACAAATATTCCGATCTTCACTGTACTGCAATCTCAAAAAAAGCACTGTGCGGTCCAGCATTTTCACTCTTTAGACTGTTCAGGGTTTTAATCATTCAATATTCTGATATAGAGCCATATACATATTTATATACACATGTAGTATATGAGTACATAGGCATTTACTAGACTATTGATCTGTGAAGATTTTAGAAAGCCTAGCCTTAAATTCTCATGGTAGCTTTTAGCTCTTATATTTTGCATACCTATAACTCAGAGGTTTGTAGAACAATGATATGTTGGCGCATTTACTTGTTGTTCCCTTCCATGAGGGACATGGTTGTTAAACCAGGTGAATCTATGTTTCCTACCCATTTATCCAAATTATGTTTGAACACTAAGAGAATTTTTTTGCTGTATGTGAAGTGGAAGACAGTTCCATAGAAGTAGTGTTCTTGGTGATACACCCTATCACTTAAATGTTCTATTTATGTTGTAAAAGAGACTAAGATTGCCTGAGTAAGTATTCACTCTGTCATTGAAATTGTGAATGTGTAATAGATCTGAAAGGATAGGGACCTTTGAGGTTTTATATGGAAAACAGAGGTTGCCTCTTAGCAGCCTGTATGGTGCCAAGAAGAGGGACACAGATTTGAGACAGTCTGCTTAGATTTTATGATTTAGGACATTGTTTTTTTTTTCTTATTTAAGGGAGAAAGCATTACAGTCATTCCAGATGTGACAACTGTTTGGGCAGGTGCATACCAGAAGGGGCATTATATTCAATGATCTGCCTAATGAGAGTCGAGTATAGCGAAATGACTGCAACCATGGACCTGAATTCCATACCTTTAGATACAAGCTGTGCAATGAAAAAAGGACTTCCTTACAGTAATAGATGTATTGTTAGCAAAAGACAATTTATTGTCCACATATTTTTCCAGATCCCTGACTATGAGCTCAGCTTTCATGGGTGGTTTGTCATTGTTATAATTATATATATATATATATATATATATATATATATATATATATATATATATATATGTGTGTGTGTGTGTGTGTGTTTGTAGAAACAAATGAGTTACATGTATATATATCGTCATCATAATTAACTGCCTTTTTCCCATTTTCTACATGGGGTCAGGGTGTCATGTTAAGTATTGCTATCTCCCTTGATTCAATGCCACACTCCTGTTTTTTTTTTTTTTTTTTTTTTGACATTCATGCCTGACTTCTACAGATCTTCTCTCACACAATCCATCCACCTCTTTGCTGGATGCCCTTGTTTCCTCTTACTTTCATCCTGTCTGACCCAAATCATCTTCATCAGATCGTCTTCTGCTTTTCTGCATATGTGCCTGAACCACTGTAATCTCTTCTCTTTGATCTTTTATGCAATTTGAGCTAGTTTGACTTCTGCTCATATGTCCTCATTTCTTCATCTCTCCCACAGAGTGCAGCATATCACCCCTCACAAGCATTTCATTTCCATCAGCTGTATCTTCCTCATTTGCTCTGCTGTTATTGCCCAGATTTCTGTACCATACAGTAGTACTGGTCACACCACTGTTTTGTACACCTTACTTTTCAGCTTCTTTGGCATTCCTCTGTCATACACTACATCTGACACTTTATGCTGGTTGGCTGCAGCCCCTTTGATTCTAGTTTTAACTTCTTCATTCAGACTTCCCTTCTCCTCAACCACTGCTCCTAAATATTCAAAGCTATTAACCTGTTCCACTATTTTCCCTTCTATTGCAATTCTCAGCTTTTCCTGATTTCCTGACTTTGCTGCTGTTACCAGTGTCTTATCTATACTTAGCTTCATCCCAAGTGCCTTCAGTTTTGCTTTCCAGTCCTCTATCGTTTGCTGAAGTTCTAGCTCAGAGTCTGCCTGTAATGCCACATCATCTGCATACAGCAACTTTCTTGATCTGTCCCCTCTGACCTGTTTGCTAATGTAATCCATCACCATTATGAACTGCAGTGGCCTCACAGCTGAACCCTGATACACACCCACTGCCACTGGGACCCTCTTTTAGAAACCGAACACTGTTTGCACATGAGTCATTGGATCTTTGTATGTACTCTGCACTAATTCTAGCAATGTTCCTGGGACTTTGAACTACTGCAGAACTGCCCAAATCAGCTTTCTTGTGACCTTGTCATATGCATTCTACAAGTCTAAGAATGCCTAATTAGACTATTACCTCATCTCTAGCTTGTTCTCAACTATCCCTCATTGAAAACATTTGGTCAGTTGTGCTGTATCCTGATCTGAATCCAAATTGCTCATTTCCCATCTTACTTTCTACTACTCTGAATATCCATTTAGTCACCCTCTCCAGAACTTTCATGCAATGTGACAGGAGTCTGATGCCCCTGTACTGCCTACAGTTGTGGATGTCCCCTTTGTTCTTTACACTAGCATGGATATGCTTATCCTCCAGTTATCAGGAATATGTCTTTGTCTTCACACTGCTATGGATATCCTCAGGAGCCATCTCTCCCTTGTCTCACCCAGCATCTTTATCGTATCTGCTGTGACCTCATCTTAGCCTGCTGCTTTCTCTGACTTCATTTTCCTTACTGCTGTTCTTACTTCTTCTAGGGTTGGCTCCTTTCCATCTCTTATCATAGACTGAGTCTGGGACAGTACAGCTTCTGCAGTGTTTTCTTCATTCAGAAGCTGCAGCAGGAAGCCCTCCTTCCATCTGCCTTTGACGTCCTGTGGACTGGTGAGCAGGTTGTTGCTGGCATCCCTTATGAAAGGCATTTGACTATTCTCTTTATCTTTCTGTCTTGGCCTTGTAAACTGCTATAACTTTTTTGTGCCACCTACTGAGTCACTTTTCAGAAGTTGGTAGAGTGCCTCCAATGTCCTTTTCTTTGCTATTGAAAATCTTGTCTTAGCCTGTTTGTTAACCACAGTATTCCTTCCTAACCAGGTCTTTCTTTTCTATCTTCCACTTTTTCCTGTATTCCTTCTTTCTTTTGATGACTTCTGCATTCCACCAACAGATTTCCTTATGTATCTTATTTCCAGACCTGGCTCAGCCACATATCTGTTCAGTAGTCCTCGCACATGCTGTTTTTAGGTGCTGCCACTCTTCTTCAACTCCACTTATTTCCTCCTCTTCTTGGGGTGATAGAGCCCTGCATAATTCCTTGTACCTTCTCTCCAGTCAAGTTCCAGGTCTTCAGCCTTGTCTCTGTTGACCTTAGAGCCTTCTCTGACCACTGTTTGCAGCTAATTGCGACAACCAGTGGTTTATGCTGTGGGCTGATTGTTTCACTGGGGATGACTTTGCATTCACTGTTTCTACCCCAGTGGCCTTTCTTTACTAGGTGAAAGTCTACCTGAGTTGCATGTTGGTCACTTTGGTATGTGATCTCGTGACTATCTCTCTTTCTAAACCATGTGTTGGCTTTTATCAAGCCATTTGCCAAAGAGAAGTCTAGAATGGCCTCTCCTTCTTTATTCCTGTCACCCCACCCATACATACCTCTTAACCTCTTACAGCAAGAAATCTGGAGAAAGACATAAATAAAAGTGGGACAAAGACCTAAAAATAGGGAAGTTTTTTAAAATATTGCTCTTACAAACTCAGAAAGTTGATAGACTGATAGGTTTGGAATTAGCATGAATTTCCTGAAAGGTATGAAGTCTGAAACTCAAATGTCTGTCATTATTTTCTAACTTCAGCTTTTAATGATTTGCTACTAATTTGACAGAAAAAAAACACAATTTTATGAAAAACGGACCAAAAATATGAGGCAAAAATCTGGACATTCTGTGAAAATCTGTAAAATTGAGAGGTATGCACCCATGTGGACCCAGGCAGTCCTCATATCCTGTTCTGTCTATCTCAATATGTGAATTCAAGTCATCCATTATCAATACCAATTCATGTGGTCCTGCTTTATCTAGTAGGTCCTGCAACTGCCATCTGAATGTACTCTTGTCTTCACTATCACAAGCCTGCTGTGTGGCGTAGGCTGAAATTATGAATACTGTCCTATCATTAGGCTGGAGTTTGATTACCATGAGTCTGTCACTATTTCTGATGACATCTCTCACTGCCTTCTGAAGTCTCTCTCTCACTACAATACCCACACCATTTTTAGCCTGTCCTCCTCCAGAGTAGTAGACTCTGGATTTCAAGCCAGGTAGCTTTGCTGCACTGCACTTCCATCTTGTCTCCTCTGTACAATCATGCCATCCACTTCCAAGCTCCATCCTGCCAGTGAACCTACACTAAGTATAGCAATTCTTAGGCCAAACATATTAATATGTGTTAGAGGACTATGTGTTTTCTCAGAAAGCCGTGTGCCTGTTGCATAGTGCACTAGTGGCAGCTGTAAAAGCCTGTTCTCCTTTTTTTCTATTCTTTGTCAAACCTTTGGCCAAATCTTTCTCTGTGAGGCAGCTGTCATTCATAGGAAATGGTCATCCAAGCAGTTATCTGTGTTTTTGTGTTGTGGGAACTAGACCCCTCTCCAAGAAGATGGAATTCTTACTCCCAGATGTAAATGCCTGCTGTGTCTTCTTCCCTATGCATGCATGCATGTTTCTACACATACCCCATGTAGTACAGCCATCTGCATGTCTGTGTACAACATGCTGCATGAAATACACCAGTTCAACAGTAGCTGTTGGTTTTGCAGTAGGCTGGATCTTCTTCTTCAACTCCAATGCAAGATAGTATCACTTGTTCCCTTCCACCATCCGCCTCCCATCTCATTCAGTAAATAAGCTGTTAGTTTAACTTGGGCCATCTGTTTATTAAATAGGGCTCCATCCTGCTATGCCAAACTGCATTAGCTCTTTTGTTTTAAATAACTGGGGATTACGTGAATAACTTCTGAACCCTGGGAACTGTGTTGCAGTACAATGCCACAAGACATAGTCTAGCCACCTCTGAATTGTATCAGCCCTACTCTTTCTTCATGTTGAGTCAACTTTGCCAGTGTCCTATGCATCAAATATGAACTTGACACAAATAACAACATATATAACCATGGTACTTCATTTTATCTGAATCTTGCCCAGCTTTTTTTCTATGCATTTCCTATTAAATGAATCATGCGCAATGATTATCATTAACTTTGGTTTAGTCCATCATCTGACTTATTTTCTAACATATATCACTATAAATATGTTGTATCTCTTTTTGTCATTTTCAGTCTTTTATGCTGTAACTAAAGACAAACAGCTACTAGATACCTGCATTCTGCTGTAATACATTCACTAAATAAGTAAAAAAGTCACTTCTGTACTTGACCCTCAACAGAAAAATGTAACTTTTATTTAAATAACTAAGAAGTGATACACAATTTTGTTTCTTCGACACTGCAGATAATTTGCCAAACTTGCCAGTGGAGAGTCCTCATAAGAAGTAGTTTGACATCATGTCTAGACAAGATTGAGTTTTTTAAATGTTTCTATTTCATTTCCATTTCAGCTGTACAAAGACTGACTGTTTTGTTTCTTCATGTTCGATAAATGCCAAACAGAAATTTTGTCAAATTTCATAAATGCAAAACCATAAAAAGTTGGTATTAAAACATTTATTTAGACACAAAGATTCATACAACATTGCAACGCACATTAGTCAACTTTTAAAAGTAGATGTGAGTAAGCTGTGGTGACTAATGTATCGAGCTGTAACTGAACAACCTCGTGCATACCTGGATTTATCAAGTCTGTGCTCATTCTAAGGATCTTGTTACCCTGTATAATATACAACGGTATCTAATACATTACATCTGTTTAACAGTCATTCATTCACTTCATTTTCCACACAATCAATAATCTGTACCACTGTAAAGTATTTACTTCATAATTTTGTCATTAGCTCTTTGGAATGAACCTTTCAGAAGAATTAAAAATGCTACATGAAAACAAGTCAGAGGTAATTAGTTATTGCCAATTAGCTATTTAAAGCAGACTGCTATAAGCCATATTTTTCTCACAGGTAGTGTAGTATATATTGAGTTTGCTTTTACAGCAGATGTGTTTAAAACCTTGCTAAGTAAATTCTTGTTCTTGTTTTAATATGGGTATATTTGCAATAATTCTTTTATGATTCATTATTTTCCCTTTTATGGTTTTCATCTTCTGTATGTTTTATATATATTGGGTTATGTTACTTGTGTTGAATGGTGCTTTGGTTCACATCTGTTTAGTCAACACCATTTGGTCAACTAAATAAATGATCAACACCTGTTGCCAAAAGTAATAGATTGAATGATCTTGGGGTTGGTGAATTTGCTTTTCCACAAGAATTGTGCAATCTCAGATTTAGTATATATAATAAGCAGGTGGTGTGAGGCATGCAGAGGAACTTTCGCTTACAAAAAAAAAGTTTTTATTTTTTTATTTATTTGTTTAAGTTTTTGCATGTGCCTAGACTGATGTTTGGTGCATGTGTAGTAGCATATCGACCTGTTTAATGTTGATCATTTGGTGTTGACTTTATGCATGTCGACAATAGTGCAGTTCAACAAAATTAAATAAATTTGTATGTAAACAGTAAAGGTTTTATGAGCATTTCTTTCTATTTGATTTCCCTGTTTTGTTATAGTGTACTCTGTCTCATATTATATATTGTATGTCCATTACTGAGCAGAGTAATTTTCATCACTGTATGTACAGTGTTGACCATACAATTTATATTTGATTATTTTATATTATGAGCCCTTTAGTAACACAATACATTGTATTGATATATTCTTTGCAGGTATTTTTCTAACAGGTGTACATTTTAAACATTTGCTGCCATTGAAAACATGAGTGTATCGACATATTCAGCTGAACATTGAGATAGATTGGAAAATAGTCAAACAGGTTAACAACTCCAACTATCTTGGAGGGGTGGTTGAGGAGAGGGAAAGTCTGAATGAAGAGGTCAAAGCTAGAATCAAAGGAGCTACAGTCAATTGGCATGGGTCGGTAGGGTTACAGTGTAAGAGCAGAATGCCAAAGAAGCTGAAAAGTAAGCCGTACAAAACAGTGGTGAGACAAGTACTACTGCATGATACAGAGACCTTAGTAGCAAAAGCAGATCAGTTGGGAAAGCTAGAGGTGATGAAGATAAAGTGACTAAGATAAGTGGTAGGAGACACACTGTGTGCCAGATGAAGAAATGATGACATCAGAGCAAAAACACAGGTACAACCAGTTGCAGCGAATGTCAAACAGAACACACTATAGTTATTTGGGCATATGTGTAGGAAAGCAGAAGACAAGCTAGTGAAGAAGATTTGGGACAAGCAGGAAGAAGGCAAGAGGAAATGAGGGCATCCACCCAAGAGATGGAATTTATTGTGCGAGAAAACATCTATGGCATTCAGGCATGACTGTCAAAGAAGGTCAGAGAGAAGCACTGAACTGAGGGAGATGACAACAGTTGTTGCAACATTCTGATACCATGTAAAAATAGGGAAGAGATGGTTTAAGATGGTGATGATGATAAGCATATATTTTTGGTTCACTGTATTTAAGTTAAGATCTAAGAAAGGATTGATTTTCATTCCACTTGAGCACTTCACAACATAGCACATGGCAAATAAGTAATTAATTAGGTACTCTGCAGTAATATTGTTTCTTATTTATTGTTTGTGTTATTTTTAGTCTTTATCTGAAGTGTATTCATCTGCTTTATACTGTTCAGGGTCACTAAACTATATGAGCACAAAACATGTTCTCCCTTTGTTGAAGTCATCAAGGTCAAAGGGTCTTTTATGGGCTCAAAGAATACCTATGAAATCTGTGAAGGATTGAATAAAAATAGTTAAAAGCATCTTCTGATGAAATCTACATTTGTAATATTCCAGTTGCTAAAGTCATTACATGCTGTAGTACAGGTAAGAACCATGATGGAATGCTTACATGACAGTGTGACCCATGTCGTATGTTATATTTCTATTTACTGCTGCATTTTTGTGGAAGTGACTTTGGTATCCTGCTTGCATAAAAATGTCAGGGGCAGCTGGAGAAATAGCATTCTTTGTGCTTCATTTTGTAATTGTTTCATGATGGATCAAGCCTACCACACTGTATTCTTTGAATGTTGGGTAGGAAACTACTCATTAAAATGTACAGACATTGTGTTGGCCTTGTGCCTTGCATCTCCCCCTGTTCTATGAGATCACTATCAGGTTGATACAAACTAGTTTCACCGAGCTGTCTGTTCTGAAGATTAAGTATAATGTGACGCCTTACTGAGAAATGAAACTGCTTTGTACCAGCTTGAAAATGCATCATCTGATTATTCGGTCAATTTGTCCTTTACTCTCATGGAAACCAGTTTCCACTCGGTCATGCATACTTTTGTAAAATATAGCAGAAAGATGATGATAAATTGAACAAGACAATGTAAACCTCAAGGAATCTCCTTCGTCTGTGAATGATTCCTGACACAAATTGGAGGCCTTGCAGTGTTTACATGCTGCTGACTTAGGGTATGTCAGCAGAATTGATTTATTTTGTATCATTAGTCAAGAGAGAGAGAGAGACATTTTGGATTTCATGACTTGAAAAAGCAATTTAACAAATGGAATCTGTGTCTAGAATATGAATCTAAACATTTTCAGTAATACATCAGTTACTTGTGTCTGACAAATGCTAAAGTTTGCACAAAAAGTATTTGGGGCAAAAACATATAGGCCTATGAAAAGTCATACACCACTATTTTAGTTATAATAGTCTTTTAAAATGTATGAAAGCTATGAATTACATTTGCAACTCACTGCACTTAATACTGTGATGACTTGCTTTTCATATTTCTGTTTGAGTAATCTCTGCCCAATGGCATATGGCTTCCAATTGGTTATATGAGACATTTGTCTGAGTTGTTAGAATTGTTGCATATATCTTTTCTCAAAAATAATGTAACAATGCAAAACATTTTGCCGATCATAAACATAGAAAAGTAGGTTTTTGACACCATACCTGCCAGAGAGATGATGTTTTTAGATAATAAGCAATCACATGCTATCATTCGGCCACAAACTGTGTTTTATCTCTTCCTTGTAACCATTTTCTACTATTATCTATCTCATAAGCTATAATAGGAAAACTAATTCATGTACTAAGCTGCTTTCATCATAACTGTCATGTGCTGCATTGTCGGTCTTGTAAATCCCTACATCCTCAGCATACTTCCTTTTTGAACTTTTGGAATTGCTTGGATTATCTGCACATACTAGGCCCCTTGATTACTTAACAAACACCAAAACTGTCATATCCCAGAGAAACCAGCTAACTCATGATTAAGGGAATCTCACAGTGCTCCCTCAAGCTGTTTCATTACAAAAAAAAAAAAAAAAAAAGATTATTTAGCATTTTTCAGTAAAATGGATTAATAATCCAGGCTTGCAAAATAGTTCTACAATAAATCAATAAACTACTGCATACTACACCGGGCAACTAATTAAAGAAATTTACTAGATTCATCTGATGTGACTACTATACCACGTCCATGCTGAAGAACATGCCTGCTTGAGTTCTCAGAGTCCCGGCTCACTCAATATTTATATTCCACAGACAGTAAGTAAAAGATACAGGTAGTGCTCTGACTTCAAGTATTTGTAAAAGATTGCTGTGTAGGGATAGCGTGTGTAAACACAAAGCAAATGGAGACTTAAGTTTTCATATGTGTTTAAGAACCCATCTCTGATGGCTGAACACACAGAGAAGTTTTGCAGAAAATGTGAATGCACTAATACTCCTCTCCCAGTCTTTGTTGAAGCAGGATTTACCCTTGACCAGATCTGTTTTCTCATTATGATGAAGACAGGGTGGTTAGATTTCAATGAGTGTAGGTAAATCCTATGTCAGTTATTCTCAGGTGGAGATTGTAAGCTATTCTTTATCTTTATTAGTCAACTGTTCTGTTAGAGCAGATGAATAAAACCTTAACCATGATTCAGGTAACTGCAGTTCATTTAGTGTCTTGGAGTGAAACTGTCATGGTTGTGGAGAGGAATGATGGGAATTACATATCTGGGCATGTTTCCCATGACTGAATCCCTAGTAAAGATCAAGGTTGAACAGGAGGTTTTATTTGCAAGGGGGGCAGGCCATCATCTGTGTCATATAGAGGCATGAATTTACATAATCATGTTGGATCAGTACATACCTAAACTCAGGGGTATGTTCAGAGGAAATGGGGGTGGCTTAATTAAATTATTTAATCAAGTATCAGTTGCATGAAAGCCCCAGTTCACCCAACTCATGTCCCATAAAATGAATGAGCAGTAGGGTACTGACCCCAAAACGTCACTGTGTAATCAGGAGGGATGGCGTCAATGGTCAAGCAAGAAAACACAATTACAATTAATACCAAAAATGGGGTAGTATAATGGTCCTCTTTTCACGTACCTGGTAGTGAAGGTATTCTCTGTGCTCACTGAGCATGCACAACTATCTGTGGATACTCGCAGCAAATGTAGAAATCTGAACATACTGCCACTGATATCATTGGCATTAAATGGTTGAGTGACTGTATTTTTTTCTTTTGTTCACTTTCTTATTTATCAGATAATAGTGGTTCTCAATTTGCTGGAGATTATTTTTTGTTTGGGATAATTTCTTGGGTTTGCTATCATTTGCTGACATATTAATAGCAGCATGTGATTTAAGCTGTCTCTTGAACAATTTTTTTAAAGTGATGATTGCAATTTGCTAGTACTAAAATGTTTCTATTTAGCCAACCAAGTAGCTCGGTTTAAGGACTATGTTTAGAAACAATGTATAAGCAAGTAATAATGTGTGACAGGGTGTGTGTTAGTGTGCAATTAACGCCTGCTCAGGGGTGTTATGAGGCCCAACACTGCAAGTAGAGGGTCTCTACACCCCTGAAAGGGTGTTAATTACGCATTAATATACACCCCGGAGGCATTATTGCACTTAGAGAATGGGCTTTCTGTAAAATTGTTGTTTTATTCCTGTAAAATTATTGTGTTTTACTTGCTTATTTATTTTTAAGTACTATATTGTTTTTATATATTTTTAATGTAAAATAGTTCCTCCATCTAATGTTTTCAGCTTGCTGTAGTATATGTTAATGGTGTTGGAGGAAGCATTTTACATCAAAAATATATAAAAAGTAACATAGTGCTTAAAAATAAGCAAGTAAAACACAACAATTTTACATAGAGCCCATTCTCTCTCCCATACACATATATACTGTCTCTTCTGCTTTCACACACACACACACACACACACACACACACACACACACACACACACACACACACACACACACACACTCACACACAAACACACACACTGTCTCTCCTCTGGTTTCATACACACAATCGGTTACACAAGAACACTCTCGCTTTCTCTCTTACTCTCTCTCTCTCTCTCACACAAATACACACACACACACACACACACACACACACACACACACACACACACACACACACACAAACACACACACACACACACACACACACACACACACACACACACACACACACACACACACACACTGTCTCTCCTCTGGTTTCATACACACAATCGGTTACACAAGAACACTCTCGCTTTCTCTCTTACTCTCTCTCTCTCACGCTCACACAAATACACACATACACACACACACACACACACACACACACACACACACACACACACACACACTGTCTCTCCTCTGGTTTCATACACACAATCGGTTACACAAGAACACTCTCGCTTTCTCTCTTACTCTCTCTCTCTCTCACGCTCACACAAATACACACATACACACACACACACACACACACACACACACACACACACACACACACACACACACACATGCTTTTTATTTTACACTCACTAAACAGTAGAAATGCTGTTTAGCCAGTGTAAAATAGTAGCTTAACCGATCTCTCTCTCACTCATATAGGCATACACTTACACACACCAACACATAGACTCTTTCATTTTACTTTTATTTTATTTTATTTTACACTCGCTAAACAGCAAAAGTGCTGCTTAGTGAGAGTAAAAGAGTAGCTCAACTGATCTCTCTTTCTCACTCACACACAAGTTTTTTACTTTTATTTAACACTCGCTAAACAGCAGAAGTGCTGTTTAGCGAGTGTAAAATAATAGCGTCCATTCCGTTTCCTCAGTCCGATCTCCACTGTGGCTTGATATGCTGCCATGAAGCAGCAGACATGTTTGTCACCAGGCATTACTTGTACATTAATACCCTGCTGGAGAATGCTCATTCTCCAATCAGGGTGCTGATGTACAGTAAGCCCATTCTCTAATATAAATTAATGGTGCAGCAGGTGAGAAGAAAACCTCATGCTAACAAAGATGACCAGGAGATGACAGCATGAGTTACCCTTAACAGAAAAGGGTTATAAGTTAAAACATGTGCAAGTATTTATTTTACAAAGCAACATATTCTGTGTGACTTTGGAGTGCAAACAGTAGACTTTGAAGATAATACCGCAACTTTCAGATAACAATGTATGCAACCTTTTTGATGTCATTGAATATAAAATATAAGTATCAGCAAGACTAAATAATGGCTTAATATTGACAATTATTAATATGCTGTGAATTTCACTTGCATTTTTTTTTTATAAAGAGAGCAGTATTAAACAAATTTGATTGAGAAACATGATCATTTTGGTAGGGAGATACAGTATTTTGCATTAGAAAGATACATATGAGCATGATTTACATGCTTAAGTAAATCTTCCTTAATCTTACTTAAGTGATTCTTCCTACTGCCCTATCTACATCAGTCATTTCTGCTCCTTCTAACTTTAGCCCTTACCCTGCTGCTACTATCCTTCCCACATTTCCCCTTCATCTCTATGCTGTATTGTTAATATCTTACATTTTCTTTCAGCGGCTCTGTTGGACATGGGTTCATATGCAACATTGCTGTACATGTATTGCGACTGTTGGTGTCACTCTCAATGCCTCACTGTATATTGTGTCTCCTATAATGCTTCGCTGTATACAGGGGCAGCTCGTGTTATAGGACTGTGGGACTGCAGCCCTCCCACCTGTAAAATGGGTCCCCCACCTGTAGAATGCATAAAATAAAGTCCCCATTCCCCCCACCATAGAACATATAAAAATAAAAAATATCTTGGACTCCTCGCATGCGTGCTTAGTTCCTGACTGCTGTGTTAGGCAGATCAGAACTACAAGCATGCATGCTCAGGCATTCCTGAACCCTGTACCTTGGGCCCAAGTTACAAGAGCCTGAATTCCGTACCCACCATCATTTCTAAACCATTTATAGATTTTTGCCTCATATTTGTTCTGTTCCTCATAAAATCTGTGGTTTCTGTATTTTTTTACTTAACACAGACAGTAGTGCAGTGGTGCAGTGCTGCCTGAGAGCTATGGGTTGTCTGGTTTGATTCTTGGCTAGGGTGCCTTCTGTGTGGAGTTTGCATGCCCTCCCTGTGTTTGAGTGGATTTGCTCAGTGGATATTTGTCCCTATTTTCTAGACTCTGTTCCCCCATTATTGGCTTTGTCCAGGTTTTTTGTGCCAAGGTTGAGAGCTATGGTGGTAACTAAACTCACTGAATATGTTTGGGGCTGTATTCCCCCATTATTGGCTTTGTTCAGGTGTTTTGTGCTAAGATGTTGACAGCTATGATGAGAACTGAATTCAGCAAATGGTAGCCATTTAAGTTTCAGTCTTCCTTTCTTTCATAAAAATAGATGATTTGGCATAGTGGTATGTTGCTCTGGCTGTTTTGCACAGGGCCCTTGGCAGCAAAATGTATGGTGGTAACACAGCATTTTATTCTAGCAACTTTCCAACATTATACAAGCAATGCTTAAAATGTGTCCCTGGTTTTTGGGCTTTTGCCCCCCCCCCAAAATAAATTTTGGCTTTGTCCAGATTTCTTGCGCTGCAAAGTTCAGAGATACAGCTGAGTGTCGAGTAGATTTTACAAGGAGCTGAGAGCTGCAGGAGAACAAAAGTTTAGTGCTGCTTATGTCAAGTCTGCTTGCATTGTAAATAGCACAACAGGTAGTGTACTCGCTTTTGATGCAGAAGGCTGTGGGTTTTACTCCCACAGTAGGTAGATCCATTGCTGATACTGTACTCTGTTGTAAAGGGCATGGATGCTGCAGTCCACTTTGGTGAAGATACCTAGTAACTATGAACCTGTTATCAGTTTGCCATCCATTCCCTATTGCGATATTACTAGCATTATAATTTTTTTAATACAACATAAGCAATTTATTCCTCACGGGCAACAGGCACTTTATTTGTAGATGAAACAATGACATATAAAGTTGTTTGCTAGCAGTAACCTCTTCATTAGTTAACAGATTTCTTTAATGTGGAATTATTTAGATGACTTTTACTTCTTCAGAGATTGTGCATATTTACTGATACAGGTGGACTGTTGAAGTTTGAGTAGACTTTTATGATGGAAATGTTCTGAATTGGGCAGTTTTGTCATTATTGGTGCATGCATTTTGTTTCATTGTTTACTGGAAAAATGTTCAAAACAATAAATTTAAAATGCCGTCTAACAACTGTACTGTATTATACAAGGAATATAATTTAATTCAACCAGGAAGGTGTATCAAAGACATGTGTATGTTTCGTGTTCAAGGGGCCTGCGTTTTGAAAACAGCCCCAAATTAATCTTTATCTGCCACTGGTAAAATGTATTTTCTTTGAATGTGGGTTTCAATGCTGTTTCAATGAATGTGAGTTTCAAGGGCAGAGAAGTTTTAATGCTAAGTCTATTTTCATTGTGAGACTGCATTGCTTTGTTTAGCAGATATCTGTTATGGTTTATGCTGTAAAATATAAAATAAAACTTTCAAATGAAATCCATATCATCGCAGAAATAAAGCAGTATGCACGTTACAGTGTTTATGGCAAATGGGGTGAAATAACCAAGGAATGGGACATTGGAATGGCTGCAGGGGGGGATGCTCCATTCGACCATGATTTTGTGAGGGGGGGGGCAGCAAACTCAGATAGCCCCGGCTGAACTATACCTCTCAACTGTCCAGAATTAATAGATTTTTGCTTCTTATTTTTGGTTTGTTCCTCATAAAATTTGTGGTTTTCTGCCAAATAATTTAGGAATCAAGTCACTAAATAATGACAGACATTGAGTTTCAGACATCATAACCTTCAGAAAATGCATGCTAAAGCAAGACCTGTTATTCTATCAACTGTCTTAAGTTTATACAAGAGCAAATTTTAGTACTGTTTGCATGTTCCCCCAATATATTTGGCCTTGTCCAGATTTCCTGCATTAAGAGGTTGAGAGGTAGGTGCAAATAAATCACTTTATAGAATTAAGAATAGCCAAACCTCTCAACTGTCCCCAGTTTTGGCTCAAAATGTTGCTCTCCCCCTAATAATCCCTCTGCAAAATGGCAATTTTGGAAGAAAACATGGAGGGTTTACAATTATAAATTTAACTGTAATGATCAGAGTTATAGATTACTTTTATTTCAGAAATGCATGTAGATGATCTTATTTTGTCAGCTGCTCAAGTTAACAGTACTAATTTTAAAAAGGTGTCCATTTTTTGACAGGTTCCCAGCTGTATTGTGTGGCTATTTTATATTTTTGCATAACATTTTTGGTCTGTTTTTCATAAAATTGTGGTTTTCTGGCAAATTAGTAGCAAATCATTAAAGACTGAAGTTAGAAAATACTGGCAGACATTTGAGTTTCAAATTTCATACCTTCAAAAATTCATACTAATGCAAGACCTACTACTATTCTATTATCTTTCTAAGTTTATAAGAACAATATTTAAATGTTGTCTTTATTTTTGGGCCTGTGTCCCACTTCTATGTATGGCTTTGTCCAGATTTCTTGCTCTGCGTTTGAGAGGAATGAGAGTCAGAGCCATCACCATCAGCCAGAGACATTTTAAACTGTGACCTACTTGTTGCACCCCACTCCCCATTGTAGTGGCTCTGGATGTGTCTAAGCAAGGCAAGGAGCAGTTATGCAGTGTAAGTGTGCAGAGTATTCCCCCATCCAAGGTAGACCACAAGTAAGTCCGTGGCTTTTCATCTGTCCTTGATTTTGCAGAATGTTCTGGTTTTCTGTCATATTTTTATACTGTTGATTTATGCTTCTTATTATTCAGAAAATGCATGCTGTTGCAGTGCCCTGTTGCTCTGTATTAAAGTAGCAATGCTTTATTGACCATCAGGTAAGCTTGTCAGAGACTGTAAGATGCAAGTAAGCTTTAATAAGCATACTGTTAAAGAATTACCAACATTGAAAGCCTTTTCATTGTTAACATGCAGAGAATATTTACGTAACTAGATAATGTATAGGCCTTAGGTATTGAAATGCATATGACTGTATTTGAAATAAAGGACAGGATTACAGTATTTTCAGAAGCTCATTACATTTGTTGGAGACTTGCAGTTATCTTTGCAGGCTTTACCCTTAAACTAAACAGAATGCCAATATATCATGTGTGGTCCATAACTTGTGAAGTAATCCTTTAAGCAATTTATCTTGAGCTTGTTTCTTGTTCGCTGTTCATTTTTTACTTTGATCATGTGTTCCCCATGAAACAAGTAGATACTTGTTGTCAGGCAGCAGGTCTTTTTTGGATAAGAAACATTTTTACATGTGGGGGTATCACAGAGATTGCTACTTTCAGCATGCTACTTGGTAATTTTATAAAGCCGAATATAAATTATAATTAGAACTGCAGTGCAAGAAGTGGTCTGAGCTGAGTGCTGCTTGTTTTTTTTATTATACTTGATTTTGACTGGCATTCCAGTAATGTATTTAAAAAGCAATTTATTTTTTCATGCCTCACAACCTTTGTGCTTCCATCTAGATATTAAGTAAGTTGTCATGTAGCCAATGCATTGAGATATTTTTTTCTTCTACACTTCATTTTGTTTTGATTGGACTCTCATAATGACGGTTTGGCACCCAGGGCAGCATGTTTAATTAAAGTTCCAGTTGTTGTGGTTTCGAGCATAGCTCCACCCCTTTCTAGTTGGTCACACCCCTTCCTATTGGCCCCACCCATTCAGCTGTCTCCTGCAGCTCCCCTTTAATTTGAAGTCACCAGCCGCCACTGGCTGTATATATTGTGCCCACTGTTATTTGAAATTGTATTTGTTTTGTATATAATTAATATTGCTAACTTTGTTAGTATTGTTAGCTTCTTTAGTATTTTATTGTTTTGGAGCTTTTCTCCCCAGGCATCTGCTGAGCATTTCTGTAGATTACTTTATGTGAAGACATTTGGAATGCTTTGTGGCCACTTAAGCAAAAATGGCCAACCATTGTTTCAAAGCAGATATAAATATCGCAAGTATGCATTTTTGTAGAAAGATGGTATAAGCTACATGTGGATAAATATGTACAAAAGTGTTTGTGCACTTACTTGTATGTGGACAAAGACCTGAAGAGAAAGAAAGAAAGAAAGAAAAAGGGAAAGTAATGTTGCATAATGTACACACATATTTAAGAAAAGTTGGATATATTTAATTATCACCATGGAAAACTATGTGTATTGGACACTCTAAACTGGCCATAGGTGTGACTGTGCATTCAAGTGTGTGGTATGTAATAATTACTGTGGCAGGGCTAGCCACATGGCAGTCTAAACCTTGGATGTTATGTTGTCCTATCTCGCCTTTATTCTTACAATGATCTGTTCAGAGCTGATCCTTGGCTCCGACTTGGCTGAATATACAGCTGAAAGACTCAAACTTGGCTCGTGGCAAGGAGGTATCCCATAATGCATTGGTGTAACTCCCCAGATCTCATTTGCCACTTTATGAGGTTGGATGCACTCTTCTTGGCCGTGGCTAAGTTGTGAAATTTTCTTCTACTTATTACCTTATTAGAACCTTTAATCTCTTTCTATATTATAATTAATGTTTTTTCTTGCATTGTAGTTTGGACATAGCTAGTATATCCAGATTGTTTTAGCTATTATTCCCTTTGGTGCTGCCTTTGGCCGTTGTTTTTGTAGGCCTTGCTGTATCCCTTGTAGTGGTCGTTGTTGTGTCTTGTCGTATAGTTTAATAGCAGCTCATTTAAGTTAGAGAGCTCTTTGCCCATTTTAGTTAGAGGGCTTGTAGTTGATGTGTTGTTTCCTGGGATTTAGGGCCATTTTAGTTAGAGGCCCTATTTTCTTCCCCTGTTTATCTGTCTCCTCAGTATTTTCCTGTAGTTAACTTTATATAGCAGTTTAGTAATTTCTTTTTGTTACATTGTGGTCTTTGTCATTATCATGTCTAAAGATCCAAAGGAGAAGGAACATAAGCCTTTGGGCTTCAAAAAATGCCAGACGTGTTCACAAAAGATGTCTATCACTGACAGTCTTGTCATATGTGTGTATTGCCTTGTAGCTATTCATTTACAAGAGGATTGTACAGTCTGTCATTCCTTCAGTGCTGGGGTTTTACAACAAACGAGAAACAAATTGATCCTTAAGGGTCTTTTAAAGCCAACTTTTGAGGAAGCTATCCACAGTTCTTCTTCCTCTTCTTCTTTTCCTTCTTCAAAAAAGGGCAAACCTCAAAAGAGACAATGACTTGCTGCATCAGCTCATATGGAGCCTCCAGTCAAGTTGCCAAAAATTTCTAAGGCTACTACCTCCTGGGTTCCACAGTCCTTGGAACCGTTGGAGGTTATCTTGATTGACAAGCCTGGTTCTTTGGCTCCAAAGTCTTTGGAGCCACAAGATACCACTTCTCAGAGCCGGTCCATGGATATTTCACCGGTTCCCCTATACTGAGATCTCCCATTTTGCACAGGTCTCGTTCTTCGTCCCTATCCTCCAGGTCCACCAGGAGTTTATCTGATGATGATGTGGAGCGGGTGGTGTGCAGACTCTTGAAGTTGCCGGCGTTAACCAAATTATTTTTGGCTCTGACCCATTTGGTCCCGGAACCTACTATATAATTTGTACCCACTGTTGTTCCTCCTCCGAGCCAAGCTGGACCTTCAGAGCTGGAGTGCTTGGTACCACTTATTGTGGATCCATCGATTCTGAAACCCCCTTCAGTGATCACAGAGCCATCTGCTCTGACATTCTCGGTGCCGTCCTGAGAGTCTAGGAGCTGGGGCTCCCTGGTCGGCCCTGAGGGGGATTCTCGGCCCTGATTGTCTTTGGTGCTAAGCCTACCCCTTGGAGCATTGGCCCGGGTTAGCTCAGCTCCTACATCGGCCTCGGGTCTGATCTCTCTGGGTCCAGTGGCTTCCTCTGTCTCCTTGGAACTGAGGGAGTCTTCGGAGCTGGTGAGATCTGCCTTTGATGTGATGAGGAGTGTGCCGTTTGCCCCTACAGCTCCGCATAAGGATAACAGCACTCGTCCCCCTAAGGCATCAGCTACTGTCTCGGCACCACCCATTCCACAGGACAGCAGAGATCTATAGTCTCAGGATCCCTCATTGGGAAATACCCTTCTGAGGAGCCACCTCGGAAGAGAACTTGCAAGAGGAAGCATGTAGACTCTCCAGATGAGTCCATCACTTCAGACACTGACCTCAAGGAGTCGGAAGGGTCCCCACGGTTGTCTTCTGATGATATCTCATTCGCAGATATTCTAGAGATCCTGAAGCAGAGAGGCAGCTGACAGGCCACCACCCCTTCTGATGAGAAGTCAGTGTACCTGAAGGCTTTTGGATCTCTACCTTCAGCCTCCTGGGTGTCTCCGCCTTTCGACAAGCTAATAGACTTGGTCAGTTGAAAGGCATGGGAGTCACCTGACACAATGGAACCAGTCCCTTGGAGGCCAAACAAATTCTTATCAGCTCCTTCCGGAAAGGATTTCTTCACTAAGTGTGTACCCGTAGAATAGACTCTTGAATGATGGACAGATATGGGAAGTGTGTCTTTTCATCAGTGACCTTTACTCTTCGATTGCTGAACTACCTCACTCATTTCACAAGGCTACAGAGAGATCTCCTGAAAGAACTAGGAGATACTCTACAAGGTACACTGGCGGCGGGAGTGAATGAGAAGGCTCCTCCCAGCTATCCACCTTAAATTCCATCGTTAGCTCCTCCATGAGGCTGATCTCTTATGCAGCTGAAGAAGCAAGCAGGTCAGCAGGTTCTGGAGTTTCCCTTAGTAGACACTCCTGGATGCACTTGTGCAATTTGCCCCTTTTTGCAGTTCCTCACTCTTTGCACCCAAAGTAAAAGACACTCTCACCCGATGCGAGTAGGAAGGGAAAACTCTCTCTGCAATTGGAGTACATTTTTCCATACCTTCAAGACCTTATCCTAAAGGTCAGAACAGTAGGAAAATGTGGTTCAAAAGATCCCAGAGAGCTTTCCAGGATGCATGGAGTAATTCCTTCCCCAGAGGCAGAGGGGGAGTTAACAATGGTAGACACTGTCCTAGAGGCAGAGAGGGCCCGCAAAGCCAGGGTGACTGAGATTCATTTTGTGGACACCCTTATCAGAGCTCCTGAAAGGAGGCCCAACTGCCCTGCTCTGGAGACAGTCAGGGGATGTTTATCTATGTACCCAAAAGCCTGATAAACTATCACAAGAGACAAGTGGGTACTAAGAATAATATCCAGAGGATATTCCATTCCCATTTCTGATCCTGTTCCACAGACCAGAAAAATCCCAGATGTTCCACCCAATCTAAGTGAGCAAGCAACTATAGAGATTCAAATGTTGCTGCACAAAAGAGTCATCCAAGAAGTCCCTGCAGACCAAATAGGATTTGGAATTTAATCAAGATTCTTTTTGGTGCCAAAAAGAACAGGGGACTGGAGACCCATATTAGACCTAAGCAAATTAAACAAATCTGCCAAGAAGTCAAAGTTCCAAATGGTGACACTGCAGTCTATACTTCCCTTTTTAGGGAAAGATGATTGGATGTGCTCAATAGACCTTCAAGATGCTTACTACCACATAAAAATGGACAGGGCATAGAGAAGGTACTTACGCTTCCGGCTGGGAGCCAGTCATTATCAGTTTCTAGCTCTGCTCTTTGGTCTCACTACAGCCCCCAGAGTGTTCACCAAATACATGGCAGTAGTCATGGCTCACCTGAGATGTCTAGGATTCTGAGTGTTTCCCTATCTAGATGACTGGCTCCTATCTGCCACCACCAAGCATCTACTCCAACAAGCCAGAGATCTGACTTTGGAAATTTGCACTCAGTTGGGTATTACAATCAACTTTCAAAAATGTGCTTTGTTGCCCTGTCAACATATTACATTTATAGGTGCAGATCTAAACACTGCTTCTATGGTAGCACGTCTTCCAACAGACAGAGTTTCAGATCTTAGGCAACAGATACTTCATCTTCTTCCCAAGTCCAAGGTGAAAGCAAAGTTAGTTCTAGAATTATTAGGGACAATGGCTTCCACAATAACACTGGTTCCCCTTGCCAGAATACACATGATGATCCTTCAATGGCTATTGTTCTCCCAATGGTCACTTCAAGAGCTTCCTACGTTTCACCCTATCAGGATAATGGAATCATGCAAAAACTACTTAAGATGGTGGATACACTGCGGCCATGTGACAATAGGGAGACCTTTTGTTCCACAACAAACCTTAGCTACCGTGACCATGGATGCTTCCCAGATAGGCTGGGGGGGGGGCATTATCTGGGGAAAACAGTCCAAGGTATATGGCAAGAACACGAGGCTCACTTGCATATAAATGTCCTAGAGATGAGAGCAGTGCTTCTTGCATTGCAAGCACTTAACAAATCTCTCCCTCTAAGGATAATTGCGAGACAGTCAGACAACATGTCTGTGGTTTGGTACATAAACAAGCAGGGGGATCCAGATCTTACCCTCTTTATTATGAGGCCCTAAGAGT
Source organism: Protopterus annectens (assembly GCF_019279795.1). Taxonomy (NCBI): domain Eukaryota; kingdom Metazoa; phylum Chordata; order Ceratodontiformes; family Protopteridae; genus Protopterus; species Protopterus annectens. The sequence goes on from NC_056726.1 coordinate 1,906,822,198, forward strand.
TTGGTAATGGACAGTTTCTTCCCAGCACTTTCTAATAGCAATGCACATACCTGCGAAGTTCAACGTGATAGCAGACAAGTTGAGCAGGGCAATTTTAATGCCTCACGAGTGGTCTCTCAATCAGAACGTAGCGGAAAGGATTTTCCAAACATGGGGTCTGCCTTGCTGCAATCTTTTTGCCAGATCCATGAATGCCAAGTGCAGCATCTACTTTACCCTAATCCCCCCTCCGGGGGAGATACCAAGAGATGCACTTGCTCATGATATGCCTTTCCTCTGTTTCCTCTCATACCCAGAGTCATTCAGAAAGCACAGTCCTTGGGAAGCAGGATGATTCTCATTCCTCCCTACTGGGCTCATCAAGTTTTTCTTCCCCTTCCTTTGGCCTCATCTTCAGGAGAAGCCTTGGACTCTGGACCCAGTTCCAGACCTGCTGACACATATGTCAGGTGTGCTTCATCCCTCTCTCCACACCCTCAACTTGACAGCTTGGCTGCTCCACTTCCCAATATTGTCAGGCTTCAGAATTTCACTCCAGCAGTTAAACACATCTTGATGTCCTCTCATAAAGCTTCCACCAGAAAAATGTATTCTAGCAAATGGTGAAGGTTTTCCCTCTGGGCTCAAAACAGGAACATTGACCCTTTTTCTGCACCTATGCACTCTATTTTGGAATTTTTTGCGGAACTCTTCCAACAGGGTTCAGCTGAAGCAACTATCAGAGTACAACTTGCTGCAATCTCAAATTTCCACATTGGTGATCCTACCTCAAATGTAATGTCACACGGGTTGTGTAGAGCCTTCTTGAAAGGTGCCTCCTTATTAAGACCTCCCTTTGAGGAACCCCTTCCTCCTTGGGATTTAAATGTTGTCCTATCTCACATAACATTACCAACTTTAGAACCCTCCTCATCTTCAGACCTCAAGTTCCTTTCCTGGAAGACCATTTTTCTGGTTGCTATATCATCTGCTAGAAGAGTATCAGAGTTGCAAGCCCTATCTATCAAACTGCCATATTTGATATTTCATAAGGATAGGGTATCCTTGTGAACTAATCCATCCTTTTTACCTAAAATCTCTTCTTCAACTAACATAAATCAATCTATTGAGTTCCAGTGTTTTTCCTATTCACAGAAACAAGGCAAAATACAAATTACATCAACTGGATGTGCACAGACAACTCAGATTTTATTTGCATAGGACAAAAGATTTTAGAAAATCTGACCAGTTGTTTGTATCCTTTTCAGATGCAAAAAAAAAGGTAGCTCAATCTCTAAAACTACTCTTTCCAATTAGCTCTCAAATTGCATTACATTCATCTATACCTCAAATAACAGAGATTTACCATTTAAAGTTAAGGCTCACTCCACTAGAGCACTGGCTACGTCTTCTGCCTTTCAGGCCAGAATTCTGTATGGATAATATTTGTGCTGCAGCTACCTGGGCTACTCCTCATACATTTATCACTCATTACAAAGTGGATTTGGCCTCCAGGGATAAGGCCTCCTTTCTGTCCACTGTGCTTAAAGGTGTACTCTCGTGAGCCACACAGGGAAAAGGTGCTAGGGATGCTGTCCCATCATTGTAAGAATGAAGGTGAGATAGGACAACATAACATAAAAAAGTTATGTACTCACCATAATGTTCCATGTTTGTTGTCCATCTTGCCATTCATTCTTACGGACCCTCCCTCCTTCCCCCTTCCAAAGAATCCTTGTGGATCTGGTGGATATTTTACTTCCCTCAGGAGTTCCTTGCTTCAGTTTGTTTCTCCTTCCATGGGGGATAGCATATATTTGTATATATATATATATATATATATATATATATATATATATATATATATATATATATAGTTTTTTACAATTCCTATAGTAGTAGCAACAAACAAGATCTGAGGAGTTACACCACTGCATTATGGGATACCTACTTGCCATGAGCCAAGTTTGAGTCTTTCAGCTGTGTATTCGGCCGAGTCGGAGCTGAGGATCAGCTCCGAACCCATCATTGTAAGAATGAACAGTGAGATGGACAACAAACATGGAATGTTATGGTGAGTACATAACTTCTTTTTCTAGATGATTGCCACTGTTGAAGTGACACCCCGACCCCCATGTGCAAAGTGGGAAAAAAAGGGGTTGTGGATGGATTGAAAACTATGCAGCTTATATTGACACAGAGTAACTGTGGTACATATTTAATTTAATACCAAATGACAACAAAGTACCTATATTTTTAAATGAAAGGAGTATACAAATCATATACTCACAATTGTACAGTTTGGTAGCACTCACTATAGCATTGGGAAAACCACACAAAATATTTATAGAGACTACAGAAACACTAACAACTCTAGTGACTTAAGAATATTGTAAGCTTCATAATTAAAATCCGTTGATACAGAAAGCCTTCTGGAATGTATGGCTGCACTACATAGATTATCTTAGTATTTATAGTTTGGAAAAAGTCTTCAGATGGATTATACAATCAAAAAATGCACTCTGATTGGACAGCCTAACCACATTGCCCAATGTAAATTGAACATAAACCAATAGAAAAAAATTTGGCAACTGAAGCACCACTGAATGGCCAAACTTTCTATTGGCATATGTTGAATAACAACCAGGGGCAGAGCAAAATGTGAAAAAAGTTAGGTATATTCTGCAAAGCTAAAGAAAAGGATACATATCTAATTGCCTTGTATTTTTACACTGTACTTCATAACATTTTAGATTTTTTTTAATTATTAAAAAAAACAGCAACAGAGATGCTATTTTCTTAATTACTTCTCTTGCATTGCACTGATGTACTATGCAAGCATGGGAACGTATTTCCCATGGACATGTGCATTGCATCAGTAAATGCAAGGCACACATGGAAGAAAAGTAAAGCACAGTTTTACAAAGACATTATTTAAGAAAGGTAAGCAATTATTTCTTAAATAATTGTAATGTATAACAGCAATAACCCACTCCTGGATGTGGGTATCACAGGATTTACCCACAGTTGGCTTTATCTAATCACTTGAACTTTGTCCTCATGATCAAGCCACACAAACCATGGGTAAATCCTGTGATACCCACACCCATTCATAGGTTCATAGGTTCATAGGTAGGTACTAGGCTATTGGCCCAAGTGCCTCCGTAAGCCTAGCCAACAAGGTTCCCTGGCTTATGCCACCCAAGAAAGTTATTTTCCTGTACCACTGTCAAGCAGAGACACAGAAGTGATCCCCGGGGTGTATTTCCTATTTCCCATCCACTCATCAAAATTTTTCTTGAAGAGTGCTAATGAAGAACTTTGCTTGACATAGACGGGTAGCCTGTTCCTGAATATGGGACGTCTCTGGGACAGGAATCTATCCCTCCAGCATGTCCTGTTTATTGTGGTGACAAGATTTAGGTCCCTAGAGCATGTAGCTTGGAGGGATTTCTTTAGGTGTAGCACATCCAACAGCTCTGGGTTTGACATAGCTTTATATGTTAGGCAGAGATCACCTCAGAGTAGGCAATATGCTACGGAGTAAAGCTGGAGTTTTTTGAGGCAGTCATTGTAGGGCATTTGTTTGAGGCCAGTAATCCTCTTTGTGAGGTACTTCTGTGGCCTTTTCAGCTGCTGCAGATGTCTTGTGAGGTACATTCCAAAAGGGGCGTTGTACTCTTTAATGGGTCTAATGAGTGTTGAGTAGAGGGGAACAATGACCTCTTTTTTCCTGAATGAGAACCCTTTTATGATGAGGTGTGCCACATAGCAGGACTTCCTGACTACCGTGGTGACATGACTATCAAAGGAGAGACTACTGTCCACCTGGGTCCCAAGGTCTCTTATCACACATTCAGTGTTAAGTAGATTGCTGCCTATGTGGTAGTTCATGGGTACAGAGTTTTTATCAAAGGGGATGACACTGCACTTTTTGGCATTAAGCTTGAGGCCACGGCTCTGACACCAGGCATCTGTCTCAGCGAGGCCCTTCTGTCAGATGTCCACATCATTTGGGGACTTGACTATGGCTCCGAGTTTGCAGACATCTGTGACCTTCATTAGCCAGAGGCTTTCTGTGTTAGTCTGTACTTCAGAGAAGTAGATACCAAACAGGAGAGGTCCCTGGATGGTACCATGTGGTACTCCACTTGTCACTGCTTTGAGGTCAGATTTGGAGTTTGCAACTTTTACAGTGTGGGTTCTGTCAGTGAGCCAGCTGGCAACCCATCTTATGATGTAGGGACTTATACCTAGTTTAGTGAGTTTAGCTATAATTCCAGAATGGGGGATGGTGTCGAAAGCCTTGGCGAGGTCAAGATAGGCTGTGTGAACCACCTTACCCTCATCTACGGCTTTGGTGACTGCCTCAAAGAAGTCGATCAGGTTCAGGAGGCATGATCTGCCTTTCACAAACCTGAACTGGGTGGGATCCAGAGTTTTGAGGTTACCAATGTCTTTGTTTATGAGTTCCATGATGATACGTTCCATGGCCTTGCAGACCAGGCTCATCAGGCTAATAGGTCGATAGTTCCCAGGATCAGTGGTGGCTCCGCCTTTGTGGAGTGGGATAACTGTTGCTGTGCACCATTCAGTGGGCACAGAGCCTAATGCGAGGTTATTATTGAACATGGTGCTTAAGTGGGGAGCCAGTTCATTCTGAAGTTCATGTAAAACGCAGCCTGGGATGTTGTCCTGTCCCATGGATGCTGTATTTTTGGCTTTAGAGAGTGCAGCTTTTACCTGCGTCGTTGTGATCACAGTGACTCTGCATTCTTCCTGTATATATATGGACCCTTTAAAGGGTGAGGGGGGGGTAAAGTTAGCACTGAACCTATCTGCCAGGATGTTGGCAATATCAGTTGGTTCTGTAATTTTCATGCCATTGTGCTGTAACTCAGAGCAGATCTGGGTGTTGCCATTGAGATTCTTGACATAGCTATAGAATGCTTTGTGGTCGTGCTTAGAATTAGTGGCAATTTTGTTTTTGTAGCTAGCTTTGGAGGATCTTGTAGGAGATCTCAGCTTTTTACTGAGGCTAACCAGGGAGCTCCTCAACTCATGGGATTTTACTCTCTTTTGCAGCAGTTTCTTCCTTCTGTTGTACAGTTTGTTTATGGCAGGCGACCACCAGATTGGCTTCCTTTTTTTGGAGAATAGCGCCTTGGTTCTGATTGGGATAGCAGGATCCATGCACTCGTGTAAGTACTTATAGTGTGCATTTGTGTAGGATTTAGCAGTTGTAGCAGTATTGTTCATCTGCATGGGTGTCATGAAGTTCACCACTTCTGTCTTAAGAAGCATGAAGTTGACTTTGGAGAATTATTTTACCGTGGTTTTCTTAATGGGGGGTGGGGGCGGGATGTGGATATCAAGGGTGATTAAATTATGGTCGGATCGGACCAACGAGGAGTTGACTTCAGGTGTGGAACACTGGTCGCTCATGTTGGTAATGACTAGGTCTAGGATATTGTTGCCCCTGGTGGGGGTGTGGATAATTTGATCCAGGGCATTGGAGTTTATGAATTCCAGAAAGCGTTGAGCTAAGGAGTTGGTACATGAGTAGTTTTCCCAGTTAATGGTGGGGTAGTTGAAGTTGCTCATTATTAGGGTGTTTGGTTGAACCCTAATATTTTCCAGTACATCAAGAAAAGAGGAGTGGGAATCCTGGTGCATGGTGGGGGATCTATAGCAAGCTACAATTTGGATTGCAGTTTTGCCCAGAGTTAGTTGCACTTGGATAACCTCGGATGCATTATGCTGAGCAACTAGCCTGGAGGTGTGGATATCCTTAATGAATATGGACACACCTCCGCCTTTGGTGTTTCTGTCCAGGTTATATGGCCAAAAAGTGTGGTATGAGTTATAGCCTGGTAGTGCAGGGGTGCTCTCTGGAGCCTTGAACCAGGTCTCAGTCACTGCACAGATATTGATGTTCTCCATTTTAAGGAGTGCCTCGAGTGAGTGCATTTTGAGATTTAGACTTCTAGCATTTAGTAGCATTACCCTCAGTTTTTTGCTTGCCTGTTCCTGTTATGGTGGAGAATTTGTTATTTGACTCTTGCTTAAAAAAGGCACTATAGGGGCAGCAAGAGCCTTAGCCTGTATCTGAAATTCCAGGGGTGACAGGCGCAGGCCATCTGTGGCAAAGCATCGTGGTCTATCGACCATGTCATCCCAAGCAGACAGATACTGGATCCCCTTAGAATGACACCAAAAGCTTAGCCAATTGTTGAAGTCAATCATTTTGTCCTTGTACTGTGGTATAATTCTGGGTGATGGCAGAAAGCTACTCAGGGCTAGCGTCATACCTGCCTGAGCTACAAGATTGGAGAGCTCTTCCATGTATCTTTTCATGTAGTCCAGGGAGGTACATCTCAGGTCACTGACACCAACATGGACAATGACAGAGTCATATTTGTTCTTGTTGTGGAGTAACCTGAGTGCGTGGGTTATGTGGTGGATCCTGGCACCTGACAGGCAGCTGGCAGTAACCTTCTCCTTGTTTAGCCTGGTGAGTGGGACATCAGTGTGCCTGACTATAGAGTCACCTATGACTAGTGTGTTGGGTAAGTTGTTTTGCCTTATTGGCTGTGGTTGAGTGGCACACTGAGTCTGTGGGCTATGTGTAATTTGGGTTGTGTTGTGGGGATGGAGGTTGCTTGCGTTTCTGCTTTGGAGGTCTCTGTTGCTTAGACAGATTATTATTGAGAGCCTCCATGAATGTTTTGGTGTTACTATGTGTGGATTTTGGTGGTGTAAATTTAGTGTGACTGTGTGATGAGTATGGTGTGGTGCAAATGTTTACCTTCTCCTCATAACTGTCAAGTTCAGTCTTGGTTGGAGAGAGCTTTACCTCCAGTTTTGCTAGATAAGTGTATGTCTCTCAGGTTGTAGTGTTGGGTGGTAGGAGGAGAGGGTTGTCTGTGTACATGAGGCAATTTCTACATTGCCTCAAGATGTCCAGATTCATCAGATAGACAGGAGAGATCATTGGGAGCTGACCCTTGAACATGCCTGAATAAAAAACTATTTTCCTCTAGATAAGTGAGGAAAGTGAGTACAAGAGCTGTTATTCTCTAAGTCATGGGTTATTGCTAAATGGGTTAAAGATATAGGTTTGAATCTCTAATAAAGATGATATAGCATTAAACAAGAGTATGGAAGAGAAACACCTTCTAAAGAGCTTAGAATCACAGCAGGATTCGGCTACCTGTGCTGCCAGCAGAAATCATATTAGTAGTTTTAAGAAAAAATATGTTTACAGTTTTTGTAAAATGGTACATAAAACTGATATTTGTTGCTTCAGCGAAAAGAATTGCCGAAAATGTCATAAGAAGGACTGTACAGCAAAATAATTCAAGGATAAAACGGCAAAACAAACTGAATAGTAATTGCAACATGGAGAATGATAAACATGAATATAAACATTTACAGAAAGTGGAGGATACAAGAAGAGATGAGAGGTTACACAAAATGGAACTAATCCAATGGCAAAACTATTGCTTTGAAAAATAAACCTGTATCATTGTGGGTTTATAGAAGGTATGCAAACATTTGACAATATTAACAGAATCCTTATTTTTCAAAAGGATGCATTTCATAATACTAATATAATAATTTAATAGGTTTCAACACTGAATGAGTTTTTGACAGAGGGAGTTGCTGCAAAAATATCCCAAACAACAAACTAAAACAAGGAGTGATAAGGTCACTGAAAAACCATTCAGTAAAAACAAAATGAAAACTTCAGCAAAGTTAGAACTTCCACTGAGTGACCTCCCAAACCTCTTGTATCAGAGGCACATGGGGTATATGCAAATGATCCTTATGAACATCAGGTGTTTCAGCTAGTTGGCAATTCTGAATGCCCATGACTTGTTTCATCATTTTAATGGACAATTTCAGGCGAATAAAGCCAAACCCCACTAGCTGGAAATGAAATGAATGAAAACCAAGTTCATTGGCAGACCAGATCAATGATGATCTTCCCAGGATAAGTAATCACTCAATCAACAACACGCCAAACCTAAACAACACCATTCTAAACCCACCCAGGTGGGATGCTATGCCCCACACAACTCCCAGTGTGGGAGCTGCACACCCCACACTCCCCTAACTAAATATACCAAATCCAAGATTGCACTACAGTTGATAAAAGGGCAAAGTTCACCTTCATGGCCAACAGGTTACTTACCCCGGGAAGATCTTCATTGATACGGTCTGTTGATGAACTGGGTTTTCATTTATTTCATGTTGATGATGTGGTCTTTGATCATCTCAGGTTTCGATATTCTCAGGTAGACTCACACACACACACACACACATATATATACATAGATATATATATAACACATATATATATATATACATATATATATATATATATATATATATATATATATATATATATATATATATATATATATATATATATATATATATATATATATTTATACAAATATATATATATATATATATATATATACATATATATATGTAGAGAGAGAGAGAGAGGGAGATATATATATATATATATATATATATATATATTTATCTATTTAGATATATATGATTTACTATCAATATTGCGAAAGGCTAAACACATTCCATTCAAAATATCGAAGTTAATCACCGAAGCCACAATTTGATTGCTTCACAATGTCAACCCAAATGATCGACACATTTGAGTTGACATTGTCACCGAAAACATCACGTGATATCAGTATAGGAGCTGATGTAGATCAAACTCCTATACGACATATCACGTTTTTGCGGGGGGGGGGCAAACCCAGTGCACCCCCATGTTAATAATATATTCCAACTCCAAGATCGCACTACAGTGGGGATATGGATGAATTTCTAATCCCCATTATACCGCGATCTCTGTACAGTTTATCGAACACACTTATGCGAATGCACTACTGCATTCAAGTAAGTGTGTTCGTCTACCCCATACAATTCACATTGTGTAAATGACAATCTGATTTTCAGCAGCATACATGCCAACAGCTTGTTGTTCACACAATTGATAGTAAACCAATATATATATATATGTGTATATATATATATATATATATATATATATATATATATATATATATATATATATATACATATAGAGAAAGAGAGAGAGAGAGAGCTATATATATATATATATATATATATATATATACATATATGGATTCCATACACTAGATCGAAGGTTTGCTTCTTCGAAATAGTGTATGGAATGCACACTGCAGTGAAAGTGCACTTAATTGAAAGTGAAATTACACGAAGTTCAGTACAACGAATGGTCATTGTACTGAACTTCTGTGCAGTACTCACAGACCTTAGGATTAGGGCTCATGGGTCATGGTAAGAGGACAGCCCTAGGGGCTATCCACTTACCATGACCCGTGTCCTATCCATAAAATCCGTGATGACTGCAGCGCAGTGAAGGACATAGCAATGTCCTCCACTATGGTGCGACAGTCACGGACCTTAGGGTTAGGGTTAGGGGATAGCTTTACTAACTATCCTCTTACCCTAACCCGTGCCCTAACCCTAAGGTCCGTGAGTATCGCACCATAGTGGAAGACATAGCTTGTTTTTTTGATGCCTCCACTGCGCTGCGGTACTTTCGGTGAAGTGCACTTTTGTGGAAGTTCACTTTCGTTAAAGTGAACTTTCTTGTAAGTGAGGCTTCCTTTTACAAGTTTGAAGTTGTGAACTTTCGTTCTTGTAATAGGAATCTATATATATATATATATATATATATATATATATATATATATATATATATATATATATATATATATATATATATATATATATATATATATATATACACGTGTGTATATATATATATATATATATATATATATATATATATATATATATGTGTGTGTGTGTGTGTGTGTGTGTGTGTGTGTGTGTGTGTGTGTACAGATATATATATATATATATATAGATATAGATACACACACACATATAGATATAAATATAGATATAGATATTGCTATAGATATATATATATATATATATATATATATATATATATATGTATGGTAAGAAGAAATACACAGATAAAAATGTAATGAACATTTGGGAAAGGAAGAGCAAAGAAAGCAGCAAATGATAATAGAAGATAAGGTAATAAAAACTGGTGTAATTGAGCTCTGATCGGCTTACATAGGCAGATTTAACACTGAAGTTGAAAGTAAATATGCTGAGAATGAGTAGAACTTTTGTTAAAACACAGATATTTTATCATTGAGGCCAGGAATGAATGACAGACTGGAAAAGTGTACTAAGCAGAACATATAAGGCGATATTAGATTTGAGAAGGCAATACAGTATAAAGGTGAAAACAGCATGGAGGGAATTGATTAAATAAATATATTGTAGAGGAACAGTACGGGTGAAATTTGTATCTTAATTAAGAAAATATGGAAGTTTTGTATGGAAATGTTTGCACAAATATTTTTATACCCTTATCAGAATTGAAAAAAATGTTTGTACAGTCAAGAGGTATATACCAGAAAGGTGACAGCTCAGAAAGACGTTTTGGGATTATATATTTTGGGAATATATGTAGTAGCTTTAGTAAAAAAATAACTTGAATGATTAGCTAAGTCTAATATTTGGAAGGGAATTTAAACCCTGTACAGAGATGTTACTGTTGAGCTAGTATGAGATAACATGTACTAAAGAGGTGAATCTATGCATGTATATATTTTTTTATTTATATTTGTTAACTGCGGTGGAGGTGCTGCAGTAGCATTGTCGCCTCATAGTAAGATGTTGTCCTGTTCGATTCTCAGTTAGAGCATCTTCTGTATGGAGATATGTGTGAATGGGCATATCTTCATTGAAGGTTGTTCATCAGGGCTGGCAACTCGGCATGTAAAAATCTACTGCCAATCATTAGCAGACAGTTCCACTGTGATGACCCCTAACTGGGAAAAGCCAAAAGACACAACAACAACATATTTGTTTACCCGGGTAGTGCACCAATTTCACTGGAACATTTGCAGGCACAATTTGGGTGAATAGGATCACAAAGAAATGAACAAAAGATATTTAGAGATACAAGGATATGCTAAATAACCTAAACATATTTACAGATGCAAGAATATGCTACAGCATTTAGTTCAAAAAGCAGTTTACAATATCAAAACTAGATGGAAAAATGCAATTATACCTAGCAGAGCTTTTTGGATAAGATGTACATATAATGACTGAGATGGTTTATGCTACAGGGATAGCAACATGCAGTTGTATAGAGGGGTATGAAAACATTAGAAAAGGCACATGAAAATAGTTGCAGGACAGGATACCATGGAAAGAAAACAGAGAAGTGTTTCGAGAGCCATGCAAAGGGAAGAGGAGGTAGGATACATGAGGAGCAGTAAAAGAGTGGGTGATCAGATGAGATAAGGAAGTATGAATTAGGGATAATGGGGTGTGAAACAGCTGCAGGCTTTGAGTAATGTGACCTCTGTCACTTCTCTTTTGGTGAGGAGGGGTTCCTTGAGCTGTTCCTTGAAGTCTAAATACTTTTGAATATCTCAGAGAAGAATGGAGACTCATAGTTCATTTGCTAGGATGGAAAATGCATGGCCATTGCAATGAAGTTTAGTTTTTGGAGTTAGTAGGGTGGGTTGTGATTGAGAGATACCCTAAGATTATATTTGGGTTTTGTTGAAAAGTTTATGAGAGAAGGAAAAATGTCTCAGAAGAAAGAGTTTTGTGAATAAGTCATCATAACAGGAGGTTGGTTGTCAAAAGGACTGAGAGCCATTTAGCTTTGGTAGGAATTAGATTCATAGATTCATAGATTGTTACTAAGCTAATGACCTGGGGGCTTTCTAAGCCTAGCAATGTGTTTGCAAAAGAATAGCGATGTCCTGTATCCATGTAGGACATTGAGGCCAGGCATTTATAAGCTACCTCTATCCATAAGGGAAATGGGTGCCAGGTCCAGTGTAAATTTCATATTCCCCATACACTGGTCTAGGTTGTGCTTAAAGTGAATAATAGATGAACTCATCCTCACATGGATTGGCAGCCTGTTTCATAGGAGGGGTAGTCTCTGGAAAACATATCTGTCTCTCCAGCATGTTCTGTTTAAGTCAAAGACAAACTTCAGGTCCATAGACCTTGTATTTTTGGTAGTGTTTGACTTATGAATATGCAGGAAATTCATAAGTGTGGGGTTTGAAGATGCCTTGTAAGCTAAGCATAGATCACCTCTCAGCAATTTATAGCATCTGTGTAGATCAAAAGGGTTTAAGGTGCTCTGCATATGTTAAGTTTGTTACACCTTGTATTCTTTTTGTAAGGAACCTCTGAGGTGACTCTAGTTGCTGCATATGCCAACTCAGGTATATACACTATGATAGGGCTGATAAGGACAGAGTATAGTGGGACAGTGGGTGATAAAAGGGTATATACTTAAATTAGTTAGCTTGTCAAGGGGTCTATATCATATTTTCAAAATTCCAAAACATCGAACACCATAAGCTCGACCTTGGAATCTCGAAATATGATATAATTGAAAGCTCAGAACAGCAAATGTTTTCCCTGGGAAAAAAATTGCTTTTCCGAGAAACACACACAACACAATCACACCAAAAAACTGAAATCCACACACATGCACTTAAAATCCTACATCTAACCCTACACTAAACTGTACATACACTACTATCTATCCACTTACCTTAACCCAAACCCTAACCATAAGTTCCGTCACTATCACACACTCATCTGACCCGCCTTAACCCTATCTCACCTACCCCACCTTAACCCTAAAGTCTGTCACTATCGGACACTCACCTCACCCGTGCCCTAGCCTTAACTCACCTAACCCGTGCCCTAACCCTAACATCCGCACAATTGCACACTTACCTGAACCCGACCCGTAACTTTCCACCACAGTGCTGAAAATAGCAAATCCACAGAAACGGCCAACCAAATTCTTTCCCTAGGAAAAAATTCAATGTTCTGCAGCTTTGCTATTTTCAGTGTTCGCTATTTTGGGGTCAATATTAGAACATTCAATGTTTTAAAATTTTGATGTTGTAATATAGACCCCTTGTCTATAATGCCTGAGTGGGGATTGTACCAAAAGCCTGGTCTATGTCAAAGTAAGCTGTGTGCACAATCTTGCCTTCATCTAATGCTTTGGTAACCCTCTTAAAAAAGTCCGCCAGATTTCATAGGCATGATCTTCCATGGCCTTACATATGAGGCTGGTCAGACTTATGGACCTGTAGTTACCCATATCAGTGGTTGGACCACGTTTGTGCAGGGGAGTGACTGCAGCTATCTTCCATTCCTTGCGCAGAAAACTTAACTGTAGGCTCCAGTTGAAAAGTGATTGAAGTAGACCAAAGACATAATTTTCATGCTATTTAATAACCATCCTAGGATGTTATCAGGGTGCATTTATGCAGTGTTTTTGGCCTTGGAAAGTGCATTGATGACCTGTTCCCTAGTAATGCTTGGGGGATTGTGGTATGCAGTATTAGGTGGGAGTGGAGGGAAAATTTTGAGCTGAACCAGTAAGCCAAAAAATTGACAATGGTCTCTGGTTCAGTGTGGGTTATGCCATTTATATTAAGTTCTGTGCATTGTTGTGCATTTCCCCTGAGGTTACAGACATAGCTGTAGAAAGCTTTGTGGTTGTTCTTTACCTGAGAAGCTTTTTTTTTCCTTCAAATTTATCCTTTGAAGTATTAATTCAACCTCTAAGCTGAATGTTTAGATTGGACAGGGGACTTTTAGTATGGTTTTTCTAATCCTATGCTTAGCCAAGATTTTTTTTTCTTTTGTTGTATAACTAATTGATATTGTGATTCCACAGGGTGGTTTGCTTTTTGAATTTGTTTTATTCTTAATAAGAATGGTTACATCTCAAGCTATACAGCTATCAGTATGGCTGTACAGAGATTTTGTAAATATTTCAGCATATGCTATGGTGTCTACTGGGTTTGGAGGTGCTTGAAATTTAGCCAAGGTGTCACTTAGTAGGGGGTGGTTAGTCTTGGAATAGTTTCTAAAGGTTTTTGTTTTTTCTGGATCCCCAAATTTAATTTTTATTTCAAGCAATATGAGTATATGGTCAGATCTGATGAATGAAGACATTACATTGGGTGAAGAACATTAGCACTCCATGTTTTGTGAGTACACGGTCAAGAATGTCTGTACCTCTGGTAGCAGAATGGACCAACTGTTCCAGGATGATGGTATTAACAAAGTATAATAATCATTGGGCTTATGCATTAGAAGTGTTGTAGGATTTCCAATCTGTAGACGGGTAGCTGAGATCCTCCATGAATATCGTACTGGGCTGAATGGTGAGGGCCACTAGTACATTGAGATAGGTAGCATGGGCTTCCTGGGACATGAAGGGGGGCCGATAGGTTGCAAGGATATGATATGAGACCCTGCTTATGATGAGTTTCACATATATGAGTTCCAATGTGTCATACACTTTAATTTGTCTGGATGTGAGGTTGGTTTTAATATAGACTGAGACTTCTCCACCTTTAGTTCCTCTCCTGTGCAGTAGCTGGTTTAAAGGTGTGAAAGGTATTATAAACTTGCATTGCTGGGGTACCATGTCTCCATTACTACACATATGTCTTTACTGTCCAGGAAAGAAGGCTTGCAGGGAATGTAGTTTCTTGTTAAGACTGGTAACATTGAGCACTACCACCTTCAGATATTCCTTCATAGAATTAGTTAAGTTGGGTGGTTTATTAGTTTGCCATTATCTAAATAATGCACTATGGGGGTGGAAAAGTCTTTGCCAATATCTGAAAGCCTAGAGGGGATAGGTGCAGACCATCTCTGCCAAAGCACTGTGGTCTGTCAACCATATCCTCCCAGGCCACAAAATATTGTGCCCCCTTGAACTGACACCAGAAGCCAAGCCAATTGCTAAAATCAATCATTTTCTTTTGGCAACATGGCGTCATTCTTAGAGACGGTAATATGCTGCTCAGTGTTATGCTCATACCTGCCTGAGACACATAAACAATGAGCTAGATCATGTCTCAGTTAATATAGTCAAGGGAAATATGTCTCAGGTCATTAACTCCCACATGGACTATGACAGAGTCATATAGGTACCTGTGTTTCAATGACCAGACTGCCTGTGTGACTTGATGGATCTCACTCCAGGAAGGCAGCTAACTGTGACTCTCTCCTTACTCACTCTGATGAGACGGACATCAGAATCATCAATGACCCAGAAATTTTGCTCAGCACTGTTTTGTCTTAGGGGCATAACAGTAGAGGCACTTAATACAGTGTTACTATATGCAGCTGTAGGTGGTGTTTTAAACGAGTGTTTATATGATGGCGGAAGACCCTTTTTTGAAGAAGCAGTTTTTATCTGTGAAAGTTGCAAATAAACAGTCTATAAACAATCTATTCAGATTTCTTCATGGCTCTGGTATATCTCTTGTATTGCTTTGTGAATCCATCTTCATCAAAGACAAATACACCTCAAGACTGGTTAAAGAGTACCACTCCCTAGAGCTACTCCAAGTCCAGCTAATTATAGGAATGACCTCCTCCACATCATTGTTAGGTATAGGTCCCCAACCATGAACTAGGTAAACCACACTGCCTACATGGCCTACTTGAGTCACTCACAATACAGCCAAACAGCCTAGTCATTGGTGACCTTAACTATCCCTCCATCAACTGGGCAACATGTATGAGCACTAATACACTTGTCCTAATGTTCCTGGACTTTGTTAACACAAATGCTTTGGAACAGGTAGTAGGCACCCCCACAAGGGGCTGAAATATCCTTAACCTAGTACTCACTAACATGGGAGATTGCTGCACCACCACATGTGTGGGGGCCTCCCTGGTAAGGTCAAATTGTTTGAAGTAATGATCATAGCTGACCCCCATGCCCCAGAGCAAAAAGGTTAGAAAAATTCTCCTGAAAAATATAGCCTACTACTACACAATAGCATACATAGTTTCAGACCCCTGCTTATCACTGACAGCAGTGTCTCCCACACTGAGGAGTACACCAATGCTTTGTATAAACACCTCTACAAGTGTATAGAGTCAGTTGTACCTGAACAGACTAAATCAGGCTCCTCACAAAAAACAAACCACCCTGGTAGACATTCAGCATAAATAGATTATACAACAAGAGAAAGAAACAGCTGACGATGAACAAGAAGGAAAGGGAGAAGACACCCACCGCAGCTTAAATAAGCAAATTAGACATATTGTTAAGTCCTCCAAAGCAACTATGAAGCAAATTAGCATCCCAGCTAACAATATTCACAAGGCATTTTATAACTGCTGTACATCCAAAATCTTAAGGGGAAGGCTCATATTTGTGCTGAACTAGTAGGGACAGTAACATTCATAGTGAACCTGCAAAAATTGCCAACCTGCTAGCAGACAGGTTTAGCAAAAACTTCACTCCACTGTCCCCATCTATCATACCTCAAAATATACCTGTCACCAGTCTTTTACCTAATATCTTCAATGAGCAGGTCATAGCCACCCTCTCCAAGGCCGAAACACAGCCTCTATGTGACTGGGCAGCATTCCAGACTGCTTAGTAAATGGTCTAAAACAGGAGCTGGTTGGAACTATTGGGTACTCTCTTCAATCACAGTCTAAGTACTGGCTTTGTCCCACCTGAATGGAAAACTGCAACTGTGATTCTGTTGCACAAAAGGGATCCCTCAACAGACCCTGGGAATTATAGGCCCATAAACCTAACCAGCCTTATCTGTAAGGCCATGGAAAGAATCATCCTAGAACTAATCAACAAGGATATAGGAGACCATCAAACTCTTGACCTGACACAATTTGGTTTTGTTAAAGGCAGATCATGCTTGTTAAATCTGATGGACTTCTTTGAAAATGTCAACAAAGCCTTGGATGAAGACAAAACAGTGCATATTGTCTACCTCAACTTTGCCAAGGACTATGACACTATCCTACACTCCGGCATCATCAATAACCTGACCCATCTGGGGATAAACCCATATGTCATTAGATGGATAGCCAACTTTCTCACCGACAGAATGCATACAGTCAAAGTAGGGGATTTCACCTCTACCAGCAGATGTGTTACTAGTGGTTTTCCACAAGGATCTGTGCTGGGTCCACTTCTGTTTGGAATCTATTTCTCTGAAGTTCACGTGAAAATAGATGGCTTGTTGCTTACCATGTTTTCTGATGACTGCAAATTGTGTGCAATCATTGATACCCCAAAACGATGTCACCATACTACAAAAAGGGCTTACACAGACAAATGACTGTTGCCAGAGCCACAGACTTAAACTTAACATAACAAATGTATTATCATCCCATTCAGTAATGGTGAAGTCCCAGCAAATTAGAACATTAACAATAGCCCCTAAGTACAAACCCAGTGATGAGAGACTTGGGAATGCAGGTTGATAGCAGTCTTAACTTCAATCATCTTATGTCCACAGTGATGAGGAAGAACTTCTACATTGCTATTTTCATAAGTAAGGGAATAGCATCCAAAATGAAGGAGGTTATAACTCCTTTCTACTTGTCCCGCTTCAGAAAAGTAATAGAGTACAATGCTCCTTTCTATATGTACATCACCAGACATCTGCAGCAGCTGGAGAGACCGCAGAGGATTCTCACTAAGAAAATTCAAGGCCTTCATAACATGACCTACATGAACAGATGAAAGGCACTGCCACTATGCTCTGTATTGTATAGACTGCTTAGAAGTGACTTGTGCCTGGCCTACAGAGCAGTCCTTAACCCTGCCTTAATGGAAATGCTGCTCATCTGCAAATCTAATGGGACAAGACTCACTCGCTCTAGAGACCTTAACCTAGCCAGCAACATAAACAGGACATGCTGGAGAGATAGATATGTCTCCCAGAGGCTGCCACTCTTCTGGTACAAACTCCCAATTCAAGTTAAACAGAGCTCCTCAATGACCCTATTTAATTGTAACTTGGACAATTGGATGGTAAACCATAAATCACCCCAGGTTTCACCTATGTCCCTTTTGGACAGAGGCACTCAGTGCTGATCATAAATAATTCAAGTGCTAATATAGGCTAATTTTCATGGTCTATGAGGGAGTAATGATAAAACATGGCTAGGCTTGTAAAGGCCTTAGGGCCAATAGCCTACCACCCTCCTATGATACTTTGATCCTATGATGTCAGAATGTGTAAAATTTAGTATTTGCATTGTCTCTTCTGTGGCCTTGGTGGAATGTACCTGTGACTCCTCTATGACCTTACACATACCTCTAGTGGCATCTAATTCCACTCCAGCATCAGGAGGAGGGTAGTGAGCAGGCCTCCTCCAGGCACCTCTACCATCCCATCCCATCTGTGTGGCACCTTGCTTCACAATGGCTATGGGGAGAAACAACCAACTCTGCAACCATAGTAACCACACTTCCCTGATCAACTGTGTCAACCTCAACTTGTCCTATATCAGACATCACTGTGTCATGGGTATGAGTTGGAATACTGTGTCCAAAATATAGGCAGAGGATGTGAAAGCCACAACGTCAGCATCAGACTGACCCTCTGCATGACCAGACTGCACCTCTTCATCACTACTATAATCATCAGAGGCCATCAACAGTCTGACATCAGATGGTAGGAGGTTTCACAGTGCCACTGTCAAGATTACCTATGGCAACAAGCTATAAACACAAAAAATAAAGACACAGGATAAAATTTGTCCAAAACCTTTTAATATACAAAAGCTATGTTAAACTACACCAGATGCTAAAGCAACACAAATTTTACTCTCATTTAGACCTGTACCTAACTTATATATTATATCCTACAACCCAGATGTCCCTGTATGTAAGGAGGGGAAAGTTAAGAAGGTTGATAAGTCATCCACATCAGCAGCATCAACATCAAGAATTCTGTGTGAACCCTGTTCTGAGCTATATGGACCACTGACAGTGGACAAGAGATCCATTGTTTCCATTAGTGTTGGTTGGGAAGCAGGACCACCTCCAGTAGCCATCCATTCCTTGACATCTGCCCTACTGCAGACAGAGGTCATCATATAATTTTCCCTGTTTGTCCATACCCTCTGACAGCAGTGATATCATCAACTACCTACTGCCATATCCACGCTCAGGCAGATTGGTATCCTCCACATCTCCCTAAGAAAAAATTTCTTTGGAGATGTAAAGCCGGATAATTACCTCATTTCTACATCAGTGAATGGTGGCTTGTAAGGATTTCTTTTTGGGTGCATATCCCTGTATGAGATGAAACAGAAAACAGACAAAAATTAAATATGTAATACACAGACACGATGGCTATGAACTCAGTTATGTATGAATGTATGTATCCATCATGCACACTAATTTAAAAGGTAATGCTCCCTACGACTACTCTCAAGTTAGGAAGCCCCCAACAAAAAAAGCTTTAATAAAATAACAACAATATATAACAGTCCTGCAATGTAGAAAACAGGGTTGTGTAACTGCGCAGCGCATTGCAGCTTTAAAAATCATAATTCACACTGTATAAATTGAAATGTAGAAAACTTTCATAGTGCTGTCTCCACTGCTGTGGAGAGTAGCCAGACAGATGTCACAAAATTAGCACATCTATTTGTCCTAACACCTGACCTTGATATGAATTTATATTACACTCATCAGAAATAATTGTTCAAATTCCAGTAAAATAAAGCCTACACAATATTGGTCAGCTAGCATTCTGCAGCAAACTATTTGTAATGCAGAAATAACTGATATACATGGGCTATGCCAACAGTAAAGGATAAAGAAAAGCCATAAAGATAAATAAATGCTTTGTACTGGGCATTGCAATTCATCCTTAATACTACAGTAAAAGCAATCTGGAAGAAATACCAACATACCTTGACAATAAAGCAACATAGAAAGTAGAGAATTCTCCAAAAGTTGTGTGAATTTAGCAGTATCACACTTCCTGGCTCCCAGTAGTCTCCCACTATGATACAAGTGTATTATCTACATGATTCCCTTTATATAGTACAAAATCAGCCCTGAGAACACTGTGAGTATACAAATGAGGTGCTAAATTATTAGCATTCCTGAATAACACAATCTGCACTAAGTACAGTGAAGGTAAACACTGTATAAGGAATTACATCATTACATGCACACTCCCTAGCAATGCAATGACAAGCATTAAGACATGTTACATGCTAATGGCTTGCAGCTGTCTATGATTAGTCTGACTGAAGGAACAATCAGTGTTTCAGTTTCCCCTTATTGATGTTCACTTACTGAAGGTGAGTCAGGGAGAAGAAACCTAACAGAAAGTCTGAAAGTACATTGACCTAGTTAGAAGAGAAACATTCATAACATTTAAATGCTGTTTTAATGACTACAGGAAATGTCTTACAGTAAGAAAAGGGTCTAAATGGAGAGAAGATAAAGGGATTTGAATGGAGTGATGATAAAATCAGCAAGCAAAAGAGAGTAGTGTTGTTGGAATTGAATTCATCTTCAAGTCTTGGGAAGTACCTTCTTGAGGTGGACCCTGTTTTTATAAAATCTCACCAAGACAACACTGATATAGAGATTACATTTTACATAGTACATATCAGGGACAGAAATAGGTTAAAAAAACAGCTGGGTGCACAAATCCCAGGATAAAAAAGTGCCCAATCCTGGTATGTGCACTGGTGCCAGGACTGGACAAAAAATGACAGCTTAGAATCCTCAAGACATGCAACATTCCCACAATGGGCTAGGCCAGGCTTAGGAGGAGGATGCCCCCCATTGTAGAAGGAAGAGTTCACAAAAAAAAAAAAAAACAGAAACATTGATAGCTAAAAAAGGAGCCATAAAGATGATAGAACAGATGGTTGAGAATAAGAAAGAAATTACACATCGTTACT
Source organism: Protopterus annectens (assembly GCF_019279795.1). Taxonomy (NCBI): domain Eukaryota; kingdom Metazoa; phylum Chordata; order Ceratodontiformes; family Protopteridae; genus Protopterus; species Protopterus annectens. The sequence continues at coordinate 1,906,843,072 of NC_056726.1, forward strand.
ATTATGTAAGAAGCCCAGAATTTCCAGACAGAAGATATTCATAAAGATTAAGGGAGAAATTAAAGGAAAGAAAAATACTTGCACAAGAAAAAATGTCAAAAGCTTCAAATGCAAATTTGTGTTCGTTAATACAACAGATCCATGAAAACAGTATATAAACAAAGTAATTGGACCATTTGGAAAAACAGGAAATGCAAAAAATATAAAGAACAAAACCTAGATACTTTTGAAAAGTATAAAAAAAGAAACATGGATGTCTGATAATGGTGTAGTACTTATGTAAATGAGAAAGCCATACTAATCAATAGAAAAAAACAGCTTCGAGGATATTTGAAGAGAAAAAAAGGCAAAGCCACCCAGATATGGAAACTTTCACAATAAAAAAGATCTCAAAGGGAGAATGTAGAACAGAAGATTAGTAAAGTAGAAATTAGACAAATAGCTGAAGTCATGGAATAAATGCAAAGTGAATGATTTAGCATAGAATGTCTAATACAAGTTATGTCACAGCATGATAAAACAATGAGCCACCAAACTAAGGAGAAACAGGCAGAGTGGGATACATTTGAAGAAAAATATGGATATGGGAAACAGAAATAATTTTTATTGTGCACTATTTATATAAAGCAGAAAACAAAACTAAACAACAATCAATAAAAAAGCAACACCAAAGATATTTGAAGAGAAATACTGGCAAAGGCATCCTGATTTGGAAAATTTAACAATACAAAAAATAAGAAAACAAAGCAGGAAAGTAGAAAAGTGGATTAGTTATGGAGAAATTAAAGAAATAGAAATAATATCTCAATTATCCAGGCATTTTACTGGCAAATGAGAAAGGGCAAATTTTGTAACTTGGTTTTGTTGCACTTTCTATGTGACTTGATATAATGACATATTTTGAGTACATTTAAGCACTTTTTTCCCTTGTTAATGCACATTTTTCTGTGGAAAATATGGGAAATAATCTTAAATAATTGTTCTTAATACCCTGGTTTGATGGTTCAAACTCATACAGGTTCCTGTTGAAGAAAACAAAGTTGAATAAACATTCGAAATGTACATTTAAAGTACTTGTTTCAAAATGTGTCTTTTTTCCTTGTTCATTTATGAACCATTTGGCAATGAGCTCCATTGACACAAAATACATTTGTGAAGTTGCAATAAAATGTAAGAACAATGAATGTGTCACTTGAATGCAATTTTTTTCTAGTCATTGCTACAGATACCATTGACTGAAGTTTTTCTCTCTCATACATTTTTTTTCTAATGCCTTTTTCATTTACTCTCCACTTTAGAGCATCACTGACTAAGAAAAAAAATGAAAAAGCTAGTTTAGCCTTCCTTATGTAGTGTAAATAATATTGTTACATGACCCTCAACACTCTGGCTACTAATGACTGAAGACAATGCACCTGAGAGATGTCCAGCTCTGGGGCACAAGATGTAAATTAACTGAACTGATAGAAATAAGGCATATGATGCGTTGTTCAAATCCTGTTTAGAAATCACATTTCAGTTATTCTCAATATGCATTCTTTTTTCTAAATGAGCTTTTGCACATTGCCAAGCAATGCACAATCACGGTTCACTACCAAAGGGAAATGTGAAGAATTTAGCTTAGGCTGCCTTATCTAAAGCAAACCAGCCTGGCGGCATTGCACACCTGTCAGCTGTCTGGATAGTACTCAGTGAAGAAAATGGCACAACGTTTAGTGCAGTAACTTTTAATAAAGCACACAAGTGATTAATGGTCCGTATTTAGTTAAAATATACTTTTACAAAGGGTGTCAGAATCCCATTTTTCTAAATTTTGATTAGAACTGTAAAAATAAAAACAAATGAGAATGTTAAACTTGCTTATTGCAAGCAATCTATCACCAATGCTTGCATAACTAAACTTTTCTATTTAGCATATATCATTAATACTACACATATAACATACAATTTCTAATAATTACAAAAATTATATTTAATTTACAATTCACTCACATATGTATGATGGCCACACTGCTTTTGTTGTAATTGTCATGACTCCTCATATAGCCTTAATTTGCATGTAGGACATTTTTGTCTTGTGAAGTATGTATGTAATGTAACCCAGCCTAATACCTCTCAACTGTACAGATTTTCGCAGAATGTCCACATTTTTGCCTCATATTTTTGGTCCATTTCTCAGAAAATTGTGTTTTTCTGGCAAATCACTGGCAATTCATTGAGGGTTAAAGTCAGAAAATAATGGCAGACATTTGAGTTTCAGGCTTCATACCCTTCAGAAAATGCATGCTAATGCAAAACCTGTCATTCTATCAATTTTCTAAGTTTGTAAGAGCAATATTTAAAAATTGTTCCTATGTTTGGGTCTTTGTCCCCCATTATTGATAGCTTTGTCCAGATTTTTAGCTGTAGGAGGTTGAGAGGTATGCCCAGTCTGTATTATTCAACTGAATCCACTTGAAACATATTTACAAACAGAAATACTGCCCTTTACAGACAAATGCATTCCCAGGGCTAACTAAAGTCACCTACATACATGCCTTTCTGAAATGTATATCCGTTCATTCTGAAATTTTCTCTAATTACCAATAAATACATTTCCTGTGGTAATGTTAATTAATAAGCCAAGTTTCAGTTTTTGCATGTTTTATCCCATGGATTCAAATCACAGCTTGTACAACAATATTTTAACATTGTGTAAGTTCCATCATCACGATATGCCACAATTCATCCTCTTTATGCTTCCAAACTGCAAAGATTAAAAGCAATGCCATTAAGCATTCCATTGTTGAACATTAGAACCTGTCTCAATAGGCTGAGCATCACACACGGTAAAGCTCAGTACCATCTTTCACTCCTTCATTGCTATTTTAAGTAGTGCCAATTTGTATGCCAAGGAATCCCTCTGCTTTCAATTGCTCAAATGCATTTAGCAAGCCTATATATCTTTGTGTACAGCCAAATGCACATGAGATTTGAAATGGGCACTAAATCAGACATATCTTGTTAGTTTGACTTTTGCAAACATAGCTGGCAATGGCGAAAAGTTTGCTAAATTTAGAGTACAAAGGTGGGGTGTTGAGAAGTCCAGAATATTTGTAGTACTCCTCATGAAGTGTTACATGTGTAGGCTGCTGCAGGGGGGATTTTAGTGGGTTTCAGTATAAGGCTGTGGCTTGGAATAGCTTTAGCCATTACCATCTCCAGTACAAGTGGCATTCCACACATCAGGAACAATATCTTCACCACTACAGTGACCTTCAGGTGCACAAGCAGGACTTCCTAAGCTGATGGGAGACTGAATTTAGGACTGCAAACACCCCTCAGTTGTGTAAGAGTATTGACCAATAACCTGCCTAGGATAAGACATGAATGATCTATTCAGCCAATGCAGTCATTCATTATACTTTTAGTTATATTTCTTTTCTTTTATACTGTACAGCTGCACAGAAAATAGCTGCAAACCATGAGGTGCACCAGCAGAGGTTAACTCTCATCAGAGAGCAATAGGCTAAGTATGATTCAGGACCAAATTCAAGCCAGGAAATTATTTTCATTCATTCAGTCACTAACATCACGAGCAGGCATATCTTAACTTTGATTTTAAGCATGCATGCTTTCCACAATGAGTCTTGTTACTTGCAATAGGCAGTGAGAACATCAACTTACCTGTATGTGGGTTCAATACTCAGAAGCCACAACTAATATCATAGAGAGTGGCCTCAGTGCATGTATCAGCAGGGTTGAAAAGACCCTGCATCAGACTTCTAAAACAATGCAATGTCTGGCACTGACCAAGACAGCTGATACAGGAGAGAGTGATAACAATTATAATGGTGAGGACTAGATTCTCAATTGCTCTCTAGCCGAACATGAATGCACCTCCAATATCTCCAACCTGTCCCCAACCTTTTGTCTCCATCACTATATCACCATCTCTGTCTGTCTTATATGTCCTATATGTCTGCATATGCTTCCTAACCTATCCTACTGACTTACCTGATTCTCATTCCTAAGCACCTTCCCCACATTCACCCCCCCCCCCAAATAATGCACCTGTCCTAGAAAAACGCGTTCTCTACTTCGTCTATGTGCCATGTTGACACACTTGATTTGGACCAATTGGCCAAACTACATTTTTCTGTTGTTGTCACCCATCACTGGTGTGGTGATACTCCAATGTCATGACATTGTATCTACAATAGTACATTTATGTTGTGAACAAGTGACTAGCTATGGTGATCTCCCGCCATCATCCTGAAAATTCCTGTATTGTTTCCACTATGTCCTACCATCTGCTTAATACCTACATTTCAACACTGTCCTCTCCACTCATTTTAAACATATTTAATCTGGTCAAAAAATAGCTCACATACAACACACATAGCAAGACATGCACCATGGAAAAGACTTCACTTTATATCCTCTGGATTTGCGCATAACTTGGCATAGTGCAATAATACTGAGTGATGGTGAACACTGTTTAATTTCTTATTGCTAAAGCTAATTATTTTAATTTAATCCCCAGTTGTCTTGTTACTTTTATGCAAATGTGCTTTTATCACTGTGCTGTGGCAACACAGAGTTAAAGTAGGCTCAATGCAATATTGTGAAACAGTTAAGTTCTTAGGCTGCTTGATATAATGAAATAGAGGTTCCTCTGTGATGTGTTAAAATAACTGCCATGTTTGTAGACTGATGTTTTTATACAGTTGCATGGGTTCAATTACAGCTGTAGGTCAATTTATTAGAATCATGAGATTTCATGTTTCTGTCATGTATTTGACTGCAAACATCTGCATCTCTCTCTGTATACACCATTTCATTAACAGTCCATTTGAATAGCTTATCAAGACATCGTTTGAAAAAACATTGCAACCCATACTTGCATACCAATTGCAATCAAATATGGACAAATCCATGAATGAAAGTGGGACAAAGGCCAAAATTAGGGACAATTTTTAAATATTGCTGTTACAAACTTAGAAAGTTGATAGAATAATAATAAGTTTTACATTGGCATGAATTTTCTGAAGGATATGAAGTCTGAAACTCAAATGGCGGTCATTATTTTCTAACTGCAATCTGTAATGATTTACCACTAATTTGCCAGAAAACCACAAGTATATGAAAAGTGGACCAAAAATATGAGGCCACAATCTGGATATTCTGTGAAAATCTGTACAGTTGAGAGGTTTGTTGCATCCCCAAAAGGGAGACTTACTAAGCGAACCTTATCCTGCTTATGTCTTCTTGTTTGTTACACTCTTCTACCCCTTATTCCTCCCCATAACAAGTACTTTATTGTACAGAGCATGACAGTTTAATGATGATTTAAAATGTAAGAGTAACACACCATACAGATGTTCCTACATGTCCCAAAAATATATATTTCTTGCTATTTCTCTCCTCGTTTGTCTGACTCTCTCTCTGTTCACCCTTTATGCTTTGGTAACTTGTCACTGTGCTTCAAATATGTTATCTAAATACTCTGAAATAGTGATTTGTTTGTGGTGTGAAGAGATAATACTCATGGCTAGGTTTTGACTAGTTTCAAGGGTTCTAATCCAGCCATTATCTAAATGTCACTGATTGTTTTTGGTACACAAGTTTAAGTGTACTTGTTAGCTACATATTATGAGCCACCATTATCCTTCTTGTCATAAACTACTTTGTTCCTGCCTACATCTCACCCTGTCAATGTATCTTCTCCCTTCTGTATCATTATTCATCCACCTCAGCATTTGCACAATGTCTGGTGGCCAGTAAAAAATGCCACTAAGGCTAAATGGAGTGTGCGACAATATCTAGTGATTGTATTGCCTTTGGTTGCATTGCTCTGTGATGCTTCATGCCACTGTCCTTAGTTACATTTATTCAGTTAAATGTACTTTTCAACAAGTTGAAGAGTTGGATATACAGATTACAGTGGTGAATAGGTTAATGAAGAGGAAAATACGCATTCTCATTTGCTGAAATCGGGTGTCAAATGTGATCTACCAGAAATATGACTTCCTACATAGTGCGCTTAGATAATATTTAGGGACAAATGATTTTCTTGGAAATTTCTAAATGTTTGAGTCTGGGTGGATGAAAACAATGTTTCAGAATGTTTTGTCTGACTCCTGTGGCTGTCAGTGTTGGCTACACAGTTCCTCAACACACCATTATCCTGCTGCTATATTAATGTGCCTGCTCTCTGCAGTGAAGTCTATCTTGTACAGATTTTTGCACGAAAGCTGGCAAAGAGCAACACAGAGTACTGCAAATTCCCATTTGATGTTCAACACTTCATGATATGATTACACATGCACTAATACTTTGCCATCAACAGAGCAATTCAGCTTGGCAGTGCTGCATTTTGGCAGAGAATAAACAAAAAAAAAAATAATAATTATTGTTTTAGGTTGCACAATTTTTGTATGTCTGTATTAATTTTGTAAAAACGTTACCTAGATTTCAGAGTGATGTTGACTCATTTAGTTAAGTCAGTTAATGCATGTCTGCTCCACAATGGTACCAAATGAAAAACGCACCACACAAGCCTGTATATGAACTCCGTTTACTGCAGTAAGAACACACCAAAATTAAGTGCTTTCGTCTTTCACATAGAAGACTTCATCAGATTCTACAATGGTTACACTTGCAATTGTGTTATAATTTTGGTTAATATATTCACATATAATCTATCATATATATGTATAGTTTGCTTTGCTGAAGTTTTTTAGCCTGACTTCGCCCTTTGTGAGTTTGGTGTTAGTGCCAGTTCAAGGGCAAATGATATGGGGTCAGATTTAACTAAAGAGGGTCAGACATTTGCGGTGGTGCATCTGTTTGTTATGTTAGTGAGGACCAGATCTAGTATGTTTGTTCCTCTTGTTGGGATTTGAACAATTTGTTCCAGGGCATTTGAGTTCACAAAGTCAAGGAACTTTTGCTCTAGCGATATAGGGCTAGAGTAGGTTTCCCAGTTAATGGTGGGATAATTGAAATCCCCCATGACCAGAGTGTTTGGCAATATTTGGATTGACTCCAGTTTCGTCAACTAGGCCTCATGCACATCATGATCCATGGTGGGGGATCTATAACTAGCTAAGACTTGAATGGGGGTCTTAATCACAGTAATTTGAACAGGGAGTAACTCTATGGAGTTGTCCATTCTAACTAGTCAGGAGGTGAATGTATCTCTACTATAGATGGAAACACTGCATCCATTGGTTCTCACATGTTCGTTTGGCAGTCTGAAGGTGTGGAAGGCACTGTAGCCTTGCAAGGCCAGGGTACTCTCTGAGGCCTTGAACCGCATTTCTGTGATGCATAGACATCCACATCCTCCAGTAACAGAAGTCTTTCCAGGGTGTGTAGTTTTTGGTTTAAGTTCCCAGTGTTTAGCAGCATAACCCTTACATTTTTATGTTTGGCAATTTTCACATTGGTGGGTGTTGAGTGTTATTATATTACCATTTAGCATTTACATGACTACACAACACTTGCTTGTCTATTACATGTTTATAGGTAATAAATCCCTTTCCTATTTGTGCCAATGACATTTATTTGCAAAAGCTTGCCCGTTTCTGATGTGCATGACATGGCAGTTGTAAGATTCATTTGTTCATGTTTATACATGCTGATGTGGAGAATACAGCAGTGGTCTCAGCTTACATACATATATTCTCTGTATACACATCTCAGATGTAATAACTGCAGTCTATGCATTCATCCCATGGTATATCTTCTGTCTTTGCTATTATCTCATCTCTGGTTTTATTAACATGTTTATCACATTTTAACCCCCCTTTGTTAAACTGAAGCTTTATATCCCTCTCATAGGTTCATAGGTTCATAGGTGTGTACTAGGCTAATGGCCCTGAAGTCTTTACAAGCCTAACCCATAGAGGTGCCCTGGCATCATGCCGCCTGAAGTTAGTTCCAGTGCCTCTGTTGAGTAGAGCCACTGGAGTGATCCCCTGGGTGAACTTTCTATTTCCCATCCACTCATCAAGACTTCTCTTGAAGTGAGGTGCTCTGCTTGACATGTATGGGAAGTCTATTCCAGAACATGGGCAGTGTCTGGGTCATGCACCTGTCCCTCCAGCATGTTCTGTTGATTGTGGTAATGAGGTTGTGGTCTCTGGAGCATGTGGTGTGGAGGGATTGGGATTTCTTTAGATGCAGTATTTCTAACAGAGCTGGGTCTGACATGGTTTTATAAGTCAAGCAAAGATCGCCTTTTAGTAGATGATATGAGACAGAGAATAGCTGGAGTTTTTTGAGTCTGTCCATGTACAACATGTGTTTAAGGCCTAGGATCCTCTTCTTGATGTACTTTTGTGGCCTTTCCAGCTGTTGCATGTGTCTAGTGTGTTACATGCCAAATGGGGCATTATACTCAATGACTGGCATAATGAGGGAAGAGTTGAAAGAGATGATGACCTCTTTCTTCCTGGATGCAAAACCCTTGATAATGAGATGTGCCACAGAGAAGAAGTATCTGACCACAGTGGCAATGTGGTGGTCAAAGGAGAGGTTGCTGTCAACTTGTATCCCCAGATCTCTTATAATGCCTTCAGTGTTCAGTGGGCTCCTATCAATGTGGTAATTAATGGGAAATTAGTTTTTCCCAATGGGGATGACAATGCATTTTTTGGCATTAAGCTTAAGGCCATGGTTTTGACACCAGTCATTGGTCTCAGTGAGGCCTTTCTGTAGGATGTCTACATCACTTGGGAAGTTAATAATGGCTCCCAGCTTGCAGTCATCTGTGAACGTGGTCAGCCAGAGTCCCTCTGTGTTGGCCTGGACTTCTGAGAAGTAGATGCCAAACACGACAGGACCCAGGACCAATCCCTATGTGACTCCACTCATGACTGGTCGGTAGTCTGACTTGGAGTCCACTACTTTCACACTTTAGGTTCTATCTGTGAGCCAATTTGCAACCCATCTAGTGATATAGGGATTGATGCCTAGTTTGGTGAGCTTATCAATAATTTCTGAGTGGGGAATGGTATCAAAGGTCTTGGCCAGATCAAGGTAGGCTGTATGAACTGCCTTGCCCACATCCACAGCTCTGGTGACTGACTCAATGAAGACAACCAGGTTGAGCAGGCATGATCTACCTTTCACAAAACCAAATTGCATGGGATCTAGAGTTTGGAGATTCCCTATATCCTTGTTAATTAGGTCCATGCTGATGTGCTCCATAGTCTTACATATATGACTCATCTGGCTAATGGAGAGATAATTCCCAAGCTCTATAGTCACTCCCCTTTATAGAGCGGGATGACTGTAGCAGTGCGCTATTTGGTAGGGACAGAGCCTGAGGTGAGGTTGTGATTGAACAGATGTGGTGCCAGTTCACTTTGTAGTTCATGTAGAACACATCCAAGGATATTGTTGGGTCTCATGGAAGCTGTATTCTTGGCCTTAGACAATGCAGCTTTAACCTGTGCTGCAGTAATGCCTGGCATTCCTCTGGTATTGTGATTGATTCTTTGGGAGGGAGAGAAGGGTAAAGCTGGCACTGAATCTGTCAGCTAGTATGTTGGCAATATCTGTTGGCTCAGTATAGGAGGTACCATTGTGCAGTAACTCAGAGCAAACCTGAGTATTGCCATGGAGATCTATGATATAACTATAGAAGGCTTTGTCATTGTTTTTAGTGTCTGCCACAATTCTGCCTTCATATCTGGCTTTAGAGGTTTTTATGAGGGATCTCAACTTTTTGTTGAGGCTAATAAGGGAGTTTTTCCAGTCTTGGGACTTCACCTTTTTCTGCAACAATTTCTTCCTTCTGTTGTAGAGTTTATTAATGGCATGGGAGCACCAGATTGGCTTCCTTTTTTTGGAGGTGAGCATCTTGGTTCTGTTGGGTATGGCTAGTTCCATGCATTTATGTATGTGTTCGTACAGTGCATTGGTGTATGATTCAGCAGTCATGTATCTATTTTCCATTGATATGGGTGCCGTGAAGTTAGCCAACTCTGTTTTTAGGAGCCTAAAGTCATCTTTGGAGAAGTTTTTCATGGTGGTTACCTATGTGGGGGGTGTGGGTGAGATGTGGATTTTCATGGTGATTAGTTTGTAGTCAGATCTAACCAGGAAGGAATTGACTATTGGTGTAGAGCAATGGTTGCCCATGTTAGCAATAACCAGTTCAAGGATTTTGCTTCCTCTAGTGGGTGTAAGAATGAGCTGGTCCAGGGCATTGGAACTGATGAATTCCAGGAATCATTGGGCCAGTGTATTGGTGCATGAGTAGTTTTCCCAGTTGATGGAGGGATAGTTGAAGTCACCTAGTATGAGAATGTTGGGTTGGACCCAAATAGTTTCCAGGGTGCTTAGGAACATGGAGTGAGAGTCTTGGGACATGGTTAGGGACCTATAGCAGGCTATGACCTGAATCGCCATCTTACACAATGTTAGTTGTACCTGAAGTATCTCAGATGCGTTATGCTGGGCTACTAGTCTGGAGGTGTGCATATCCTTTATGAATATGGAGACACCACTGCCTTTGGAGCTTCAGTCCATGTTCTGGGGCCTAAAGATGTGGAATGAGTTATAACTTGGTAGAGCAAGGGTGTTTTCCACTGCTTTAAACCAGGTCTCTGTTACAGCACAAATATCGATGTTCTCCATTTTAAGGAGTGCTTTGAGCAAGTGCATTTTGAAATTTAGACTTCTATCATGGAGCAGAATGACCCTCAGATTGCACTAATTTATATCTGTTATGGTGGTAATTTGGTCTTTGGAATATCACCTAAAAAAGGCACTATAGGGGTGGCAAGAGCCTTAGCCAGTATCCAGAAACCCATGGTTGACAGATGCAGGCCATCTCTGGCAAAGCATTGAGGTTTGTCAATCATGTCATCCCAAGCAGACATATACTGGATCCCCTTAGAATAACACCAGAAACATAGCCAATTGTTGAAGTTAATCATTTTCTGCTTGTACTTCGGTATCATTCTGGGTGATGGTAGGATGCTGCTCAGGGCTAGGGTCATATCTGCCTGGCCCACATAATCCAAGAGCTCCTCCATGTCACTTTTCATGTAGTCCAGGGAGGTGCATTTCAGGTCATTCAAACCCACATGGACAGTGACAGAGTCATACTTGCACTTGTTGTGGAGTGACCTGAATGTGTGTGTTATGAGTTGAATTCTGGCACCTGATAGACAGCTGACTATTACCTTCTTATTCAACCTAATGAGTGGAACATCAGTGTGTCTCATTATCGAGTCACCTACGGTTAGTGTATTGGGCAACCTGTTTTGCCTTAGGGGCTTAGATTGAGGGGCACACTGTGTAAATGAGTTATATTTCTTGTTGTTTGTGCTGTGTTGTGGTGGTCGAGTGCATTTCTGCCTTGGAGGGCTCTGCTGTTTGGGTAGATTTCTATTGAGAGTCTCCGCAAAGGTGAGTGTGTGGCTTGTGTTTTTATGTGAGAGCTCTGATGGTGGGTGTTCTGGAGGGCTATGTGGGATGATGCAGGTGTTGACCTTCTTTTGACGAGCTACTCCGGTCTTGGCTTGATAGTGCATGGCTTCCCATTTGGATATATAAGTCAGTCTCTCACAAGTGTGAATGTTGGGAGGTAAGAGGAGATGATTGTCTGTGTACATGAGGCAGTTGCTACACTGCTTTAGAATGTCCAAGTTCACGAGGTTAATAGGAGAAAGCACAAGGAACTGACCTTTAGACATGCCAGGAGGGAGCGTCATTATTACTAAGTACTGGAGCTGTTTCCTTATACATTCCTTTTAAAGGAAAAATGCCACTCAAGGTGTCTGAGTCTGTACAGAGCACTGCCAAACACTTGAGGGGAATCTAATACATAGACCCTGAAAATTTATGGATGAAGTATTTAGGCAGATATTCTGAAGTTAGAAAGAAATCAAGCAATACTTACTTTCTCACATTCTTTGTTAGCATGTCCATTTTTACTTACATGCATAAGTCATGTATTGTTATTGACATTAATGATCATTACATCAGTTTGGCAGGACTGATGCTAGAAATGTTTCTTTGTCATTTCAGCAAATTTGCCTTCTGTATATGAGTACACTTTATCCATACTGTACTTGTACAACAAGTAACATTTACACATTTCCCCTTCCTTCTTAATTACTTAAGCTGTACAACCAATGTTATTTTTCTACAGTGTCCCCTCCTTCAGAATTCTTTCACTTTACTTGGCCTTAATCTTTTAAGGCTCGTATATTAGGTGTGTTAGGAGATAAGATATTTTGTTTACATTCTATGCTCATGCTTGCAAGCAGCTTTCCTGGCCATGAGCACTATTTGCGGTGATGCAATGGTGCTTGAAAACATTTAAGCATGATAAGCAGACTGCCTGTTTGATAAGCACTTCTCATTGGATTAAAATATTTAAATAATGTAGGCTTAGTGCAAAGTGTACATGATTATTAATAAATCACAGGGTACCACTATACATTACTTGCAGCTATTGTATTGTGACCCCTTTGTGAACAATGAACTATTACTTAACTAACCTAGCAAATCAATAAATTCTTTTGCAATGACTGGTGGGGGCAAGTCATCTATAATCTTCTTAAGACATGGATACAATCCTTTTCATGAAAGGCAAATCAAGATAGGTTCTTTTAAAGACTTCTGAAACTCATATACTTTTTCATCAGCGTTAGTCAGTTATATTTACGCCACATCAACACTTTTCTCAGAGACTCATTATGTTCATATTTTCCAAAAAGTATATCATCACTTTACTTATTTATTTATTTGCATTTTATGTTTTGATTAACATCTTGTACGATATATTGAAATATTCTGTATGCTGATACCTCAAAAATTATAATTATTTTTTGATATCATGTACAACTTATAGGAGTTGAAAATTTACCAGAGCTTCTACCATCTGGATACAATCTGAACTGGGGATATCATTTCAAATCAGGTTGGCTGAAATATGTATCTCTTACTCTGCTTTATTTTCATCTCTTTCAGCTGTAGAGAGTAAAACTGAATATTTATATAATGCTTCACTATCCACCTTCCTGAAAACGTTGCCAGTATACTCAGTGAGACCAGTCATCTACAAACAAGAACTCCCACCCCCAGTGGAAACGAATATTTAAAGTGTGACTAATGTTCAACTCATCATAAACTACTGATGTAGTCGATATTTAATATATCTATCTTACTGTATCCACACTACTACAGGGTTCCAACCCCTTCCATAAAAACTAAATCAATATTCTTCTTGCACCCAATAGTTACTTATCTAACAATAGCATTTCCTGCAAACAAACATTAGCAAAGCATAGTACTTAAGCAACCTGTTTCTAAAAATAACATCTTATAATAGGTGGAAAGTATAAAAAAAATACACTTGCGTTACAGTCCTTAAAATTTTTGTTTGGGTCAGTCTCCTAACTTAAATCAAGATTAGTAAGACAGTTTACTCCAATATACTCAGATGTGTTATGCTGGGCTACTAGTCTGGATGTGTGCATATCCTTTATGAATATGGAGACACCACCGCCTTTGGAGCTTCGGTCCATGTTCTGGGGCATAAAGATGTGGAACTTCTGGCTAACATAGAACTGCCTGTTGCTATTTACATTACTGTTAGAAACACTGAGATAAAATACACTTTGCCTGTGGTAGGTTGAGCTCTGTAATACTGCCTTAATAATCTCACCTTACTTCTAAATGCAGCTCTGCTGATTGTTTCTCTTGAGAATACAGTACTCTATGTGTGCACCCTGCTCCATTCCACCCTCACTCCACTTGTTCTCCACTACACTTATCTACCCTATCCTGAATTCCCACCCATCCCAGCTACACCTACATTTATACTTCCCAACCCACACCCACCTCTCACAATTAACCAGTAACAGCCTCTAGCAACACCTCATCATCTTCCATCACTATTATGACAGCTATCTTGTCTAATACTCTTGCAATTTACAATAATTCACCCTAACCATATACTACACAATACCCTAGACATCCTACAATAAACACTACTTCCACCGCCATGAAGTGTGACATATCTTACTTTCTTTTCAAGCGCAAAACTTTCTTTTACAATCATCATTACACAATTTACCTTTCTGACACACACTACAGTCTTCCGTTACATCCACCCAGTTCCTCTCCCACATTTTCACAACAACAGTCCTCTACCACACCACATTTTCAACCATATTTCCCAAACTATATCCATACTCAGTACTAAAGGCATGCACATTTAAACATTTCAAGCTCAGTAATTCATCATTCTCAACCTATCTACATACATATAAAAGGCTAAATTTTTCTACACATATCTTCATGCCATAACTAAGTTAGTCCAAAGTGAGGATATCCACCCCAACCCTGGCCCAAGCACCAGTATACAGTCAAAACCAGCCACACCCTTCAGAATGACACAACTCTACTCCCAAACCACAACTCAGTTCATAACATATATCCTCAACATAATTCTTCAAAGCATATGCAGCAACACCCATGATCTCAACGGTTCCACTTCATATCATCGAATTATCATTTCATCGAATTTCAACTCATCAAGACCAAATCGTCGAAAACTCATTTTGTCAAAAACTCATATAATCAAATCTCAAATCATTGAAAACTATAAAGCAACTACAAATAACATTCCACAAAGTTTTTACTACATTTATGCAGGGGGGCAAGCCCCCCTGCACCCCGCACACCCCTATAAATAAATATACCAACTCCAAGTTCACACTACAGTGGGTGAAAAAGGTAATTTCCTAACCCCACTGTAGTGCGACTTTGGAGTTGGTATATTTAATTACGGGGGGTGTGGGGGGTGCATACACCTAGTAAACAGTGTCTGGGATGTTATTTATAGTTGCTTTATAGTATTTGAGATTCGATGATATGAGTTTTCGATGAAATGAGTTTTCGACGATTTGGCCTCGATGATTTGAAATTCGATGAAATGATAATTCAATGATATGAAGTGGAACTGATCTCAACACAACCTTCTCACACTATAACCCCAACATATTTATAGCAACTGAAACTTGTCTAAAGCCATAAATGACTAGTAATGAAATTCTCATCAACCAAATCAAACTCAATAAAAGTAAATCAATCTGTCTTGTAAGACTATACATTCCCCTTGGAAAAAAATCTGTCCATAATTGAAGAAGTCCTTCAGAGGCAGTATCACAACATAAAAAAAAGATACCATAATCTTAGGTGACATAAACATTGATTGGAAATACATAACAAAACCTCATCTGACCTAAACTTATTCAGATTCCCACAACTGTTAAAAATCCCTACCAAGGCCCACAACACATCTAACAAAGAAACCATACTAAATTTACTTTTTTTCAAATAAGTCCCACAACCTTAATGTCATTAGAACCTTAACAGACAGTATTAGTGACCATCCATCTACCTATGCTATCAGACAGTGACTAAACATTCAGAAGCAAGTAACATACAAACAAGAATTTCAACCGTGAACACTTTATAATATCTCTAAAGCAATATAACTGGCATTGCATAAAATATTACTGCTAGATGAAGCAGTTGCTCATTATAATCATATTTTCCTGAGCATCCTAAAAAAGGAGGCCCCACTCAGAAACAAGTCAAATCCATTTCAGCACCCCAGCTTACAAAGAATACTAAGCAAATACTATTAAATAGAGACAGGGCCTTAAAAACATATACAAAAAATAATACTCAACACTACAGAGTATAGGTATCTCAGAAATTTCAATGACAAAAAAGAATATTTTTCAAACCTATAAAATACCCACCAAAATAACCTAAACTGTTCTGGCAATCCTTAAAGCCACACTGGTCAACCCTAGGCACCCCTCTACCCCCAAACTCATCTTAAAATATCCAGGTAATACAGCAACTCAGTTCAACACCCACTTTGTAAATTATATCTTTACATTACCAAAGCAAAAATCCACCTCAGCCCTCACTATTCCACATCCCCTATTAACAACAAATTACTCTTTAAACTTGATAGTGTCCCCATCTCAACAATAAAAATTACCTACAACAAATAAAGCCAACCACCTTGGCAGCCAACAAATTACCAGCTGAGCAGAAGTAACTATAGTATTCCCAGTCTCCATTCTTATCAATAGATCCATAAAAGAAAACCACGTGCCCAACATCTGGAAAATATCATACATCATACCCCTACATAAATGTGGAAATTCTACTGACCTAACCAACTAATGTCCAATAGCCATCATACCACCCCATCCAAGATATTAGAAAAATGAATCCACACCCAGTTGCTCAAATACCTCACCAACCGTATTGAAAATTAACCAAAAACTGGCGTCTTTATTGTAAAATAACATGCAGAACACGAATAACTTAGCTTTCTCCTTTATCAAAGGGCATCATCAGAGTTAATTAACCATAAAGTCAATGATTTAAATACAACACACACACCTCCTTTTTAAACCAATCATCAGCATGTAATGTTAAACAGTGGAACTACTAGCTCTTACCCTTTTAATAAAACAGTACCTGTATAAAAACAGTGAATAAATAAAGAAATACTGGAATTATGTAAATGATATAAAATGCATGAAGTCTACAGTAACAAAGGTACATACATATGTCAAATACTGTTAATATAATAAAATAAAATAAAAATGAAAATAAAAATGTTGATGATATACAAAAATCAATTTGTTCATATTAGCTGTGCTCTAAATTTTAACATACTAGATAAGGAAACGTGTTCATTAATACCTGGTGGTCTAGAAGCATTGAGCCTGAGCTGCCACAGGCACTCCTTTACCTCAAGCAAAATTTTATCATCACCACCATTGTCCCTGTGTGGAATCCTGTCAATTATAAAAAATAAAAATCTCTTAAAATCCTTACATGTCCTACTATGCATATATAATGCATTCGTATTTTTTTTTATTTCTAATGTCCCTAACATGTTCCAGAATTCTAAGCCTCAATTTCCTAGTGGTTTTACCCACGTAGAAAAGTGCAAGTTAAGCAGGTGGCTAAATAGACCACCATCTTGGTGTTGCAGTTTACATGACCTGGACTAGGAATGGTTCTGTTATAATTGTGTACTGTCACATATGGTCCATTGTTGCTATATTTACAGATGCTACAAAACCCACATTTTTTCATCATGCAGTGTCTAAAATAACGTTGCGAGTCAGCACTCTCCATAAGTTCTTTTAAATTCCTACTTCTACTAAATGTGAATGATGGTAAGGCCCCTAATACATTAATGGTCTCCATTGGTAGTGTCCCTACCCATATATCCTGAACAGTATGCATAATACTATAACTATCCTCATTGTATGGCAAAATCATAGAGTGACTGGACTTTTTGAGTTTCTCCTTGTTGTTTGTAACTGTTAACCCTGCTGTCAAAATGGGTTTATAAATAATGTATCTCTTTCAGAATGTCATAAGGATATCCTCTCTCTTGTAGCATGTCAATCAATCTAATTATTTCACTGTCAAAAAGTCTATCTTCACTAATTAACCTAGATAGTCTTACCATCTGTCCTTTTATAATATTCTTTTGGAAATATCAAAGTGGAGGAAGGAATTAGAGTAGGTTTTTAAGTAAGTGTCTTGTTTAACATGTCTTTCATTAGCATAATGTCAAGAAATTCGCATCTTTCTCTTTGTATATTGTATGTAAACTTTAAAAAAGATGTACTGTTGTTCAAAGTTTCAACAAATTCAACAATGTCACAGAAAATCAATATATCATCCAAAAAGTGTACATATAATGCTACGTCTTTTTGGAATCTGGAGGAAGTAACAAAATCCTTTTCCCAATCTATTAAAACTAAATTTGCATACAATGGGGCACATTTTGCCCCCATTGCCACACCAGTGGTTTGCTTATAATAGTCCCCCTCAAAATAAATAAAGTTGTTATTGAGGACCATTTCCAAAAGGTCCACCAGTAAATGCTGTTTCACTGTATGAAGAGTAGAAAGTTTACCTAAACTGTTCTTAAACATTTTCAACCCTTTGTCATTGGGAATGACCGAAAATAAATTAATAACATCAATAGTTATAAAAATGTAATTGTCATCCCACAATGTGTTTCTAAAAATGTCCAAACAGTGCCAAGAATCCCTTATAACTTGAGGGGCTTTTTCACATATATCTTTACAATGAAAATCAATAAATGCAGCCAGTGGTTCAGTTTTAGACTTTTTTGCTGAAACTATAGGACGGAAGGGGGGTTTGCCATAGATTTGTGAATCTTAGGTATACCAAATATTGAAGGAATGACAGGTGAATTCACAACTAAAAATTCATATTCATCCTTGTCCAAAATTCCTTCCAATCATCAATGGATGAGGAATAAAAGTACTCTTCCTACAACTACAGTGACATGGTACTCAGTGATGATTTTATTAGCTTGTTTGTCAAAGGATTTTCATTTGTCCCTTCTTTTAAACATGATACAGCAAAAATTCTGATGTCCCTAAAACTTTATTCCAGAGAATTAAATTTAAAAATGTTTTTTGCAAAGCAGGGTGGCCAGGTTATGTATTATACCCCCCAACTTAAGAGGAAGAGTACTTTTATTCCTCCCTCTAATTCGAACGTTTATTTGTTTGAACAAATTTGTGAAACTTTTTTGAGGAGACACCTTAAGTCCAACCTTGCCAACAAAGATAACCGAAAGTTTTTGTTTACAGGAATTAACTTCAAAAAATGTTTACAGAGTTATGAAGCCTGACAAGGGAGGGGGGGTTGTCATTATGTCATCCATTGATTATAGTAGTAGTATGCAGGAACTACTCAATGATACCAATACTTATTTGAGAGTTTCCAAATATGATGTTCATAAAGCGTACACGACTTTGGATTGGCAGATTTATGAATGGTTTATAGAAGGAATTTTGGACAAGGATGAATATGAATTTTTAGTTGTGAATTCACCTGTCATTCCTTCAATATTTGGTATACCTAAGATTCACAAATCTATGGCAACCCCCCCCCCCCTTCCGTCCTATAGTTTCAGCAAAAAAGTCTAAAACTGAACCACTGGCTGCATTTATTGATTTTCATTGTAAAGATATATGTGAAAAAGCCCCTCAAGTTATAAGGGATTCTTGGCACTGTTTGGACATTATTAGAAACACATTGTGGGATGACAATTAAATTTTTTTAACTATTGATGTTATTAATTTATTTTCGGTCATTCCCAATGACAAAGGGTTGAAAATGTTTAAGAACAGTTTAGGTAAACTTTCTACTCTTCATACAGTGAAACAGCATTTACTGGTGGACCTTTTGGAAATGGTCCTCAATAACAACTTTATTTATTTTGAGGGGGACTATTATAAGCAAACCACTGGTGTGACAATGGGGGCAAAATGTGCCCCATTGTATGCGTATTTAGTTTTAATAGATTGGGAAAAGGATTTTGTTACTTCCTCCAGATTCCAAAAAGACATAGCATTATATGTACGCTTTTTGGATGATATATTGATTTTCTGGAGGGGTGACGAAGATGACATTGTTGAATTTGTTGAAACTTTGAACAACAGTACATCTTTTTTAAAGTTTACATACAATATACAAAGAGAAAGATGCAAATTTCTTGACATTATGCTAATGAAAGACATGTTAAACAAGACACTTACTTCTAGTATATTTAAACCTACTCTAATTCCTTCCTCCACTTTGAGAGTTGCCACCCCTATTTCCAAAAAAAGAATATTATAAAAGGACAGATGGTAAGACTATCTAGGTTAATTAGTGAAGATAGACCTTTTGACAGTGAAATAATTAGATTGATTGACATGCTACAAGAGAGAGGATATCCTTATGACATTCTGAGTACGACCAGGGATGAGGTTGTTGTGAAGAGATACACTATTTATAAACCCATTTTGACAGCAGGGTTAACAGTTACAAACAACAAGGAGAAACTCAAAAAGTCCAGTCACTCTATGATTTTGCCATGCAATGAGGATAGTTATAGTATTATGCATACTGTTCAGGATATATGGGTAGGGACACTACCAATGGAGACCATTAATGTATTAGGGGCCTTACCATCATTCACATTTAGTAGAGGTAGGAATTTAAAAGAACTTATGGAGAGTGCTGACTCGCAACGTTATTTTAGACACTGCATGATGAAAAAAATGTGGGTTTTGTAGCATCTGTAAATATATCAACAATGGACCATATGTGACAGTACACAATTATAACAGAACCATTCCTAGTCCAGGTCATGTAAACTGCAACACCAAGATGGTGGTCTATTTAGCCACCTGCTTAACTTGCACTTCTTTCTACGTGGGTAAAACCACTAGGAAATTGAGGCTTAGAATTCTGGAACATGTTAGGGACATTAGAAATAAAAAAACTATGAATGCATTATATATGCATAGTAGGACATGTAAGGATTTTAAGAGATTTTTATTTTTTATAATTGACAGGATTCCACACAGGGACAATGGTGGCGATGATAAAATTTTGCTTGAGGTAAAGGAGTGCCTGTGGCAGCTCAGGCTCAATGCTTCTAGACCACCAGGTATTAATGAACACATTTCCTTATCTAGTATGTTAAAATTTAGAGCACAGCTAATATGAACAAATTGATTTTTGTATATCATCAACATTTTTTATTTTTCATTTTTATTTTATTTTATTATATTAACAGTATTTGACATATGTATGTACCTTTGTTACTGTAGACTTCATGCATTTTATATCATTTACATAATTCCAGTATTTCTTTATTTATTCACTCGTTTTTATACAGGTACTGTTTTATTAAAAGGGTAAGAGCTAGTAGTTCCACTGTTTAACATTACATGCTGATGATTGGTTTAAAAAGGAGGTGTGTGTGTTACGTTTTGGTATTTAAATCATTGACTTTTATGGTTAATTAACTCTGATGATGCCCTTTTGATAAGGGAGAAAGCGCTAAGTTATTCGTGTTCTGCATGTTATTTTACAATAAAGACGCCAGTTTTTGCCGAACGGCTTGTGGTTGTTGCTGCTTTTCACCTTGGGACGACAACGTGTTACAGATCCTTACTTGGTTAATTTTCAAGACCGTTGAGTGTTTGTGAGTTGCACCTCACCAACCGTAACCTACTCTTCTTGACTAAACATAGCTTTTGGCCTAATCATAGTACCACTACTGCCCTTTTAAGCTTTGGAAACACAGATAATCAACTCAGAAACAATGGTAACCTAGTCTCAACAGTATCTGTAGACCTATCCAAAACTTCTGATACTGTCTTACACCAGAAACTCCTTGAGGAACTAGCTTCTCTAGGTGTCAATACCCCATCAATACCCTGTTTCCACAGTTACTTATTCAGTAGGAAACAAGCTGTGAAATGTCAACAAGTCGATTCTGGTTTTCTCAGTCACAGGACACTACTTTTTAATATTTTTATCAGTAATCTGCACTCCACCACTAAAGAAGCTACCCTTGTAGAATATATAGATGATGCCACTCTCATCTGCTCAGCCCAAACACTAGCCTTCCTAGATGAAAGCACCCAAAATTATTTTCTAGTCATAGAATCATGGCTAAATAGCTCAGACTTGATTTTAAATGCTAAAAATACAACTGGTGCCATTCACTCTTAAAAACTACTCAAACCATAAACGATCTTTTCATATGCTATTAGCCAACAAAACAAAAATAGAATATGTAACACAATCATAACTCCTTAGAGTAATGTTTGATGATAATCTCAGATATGACCAGAACCTACTCCTATCCATCAAAAAAAGCAAACCCAAAACTAGGATCCTTCTACAGAGCTAAGAAATTCCTCACTAATATCTCCAGAGAAAACATAGCACAAACATACTTACTTCCATCCCTACTCTATGCCGCACCAATCTTTACAAATCATAATTTAATCATAAAATATAAACTAAAAACAGCCTACAACAAAATTGCAAAATTTGCTACAAATAATCCTCAAAAAAACCAGCCATTGCATACACTAAAAAGCCTTTATTGACTAGAACTTAAAAAAAAACTTAACTACCATCAACTTATTACATCGCATAAACTAATAAACTCCCACCAAAAATAACCAACTCTGAAAGGAATGCTAGAACCCTATACAACTAGCTGAGTCCTACAACAATAAAGCTTTTATATCACTAAATCAAATAACAGTACAGGAGACTCATTATACTCTAACCAGGTAGCAAAAATCTGGAACAAAATCTCCCCTGAAATAATACAGATTAACACACTGCATATTGTCTAAACATTACTAAAGAAACACCTGTTATATTACTTGTTGCACACATGCACTACCCCAGACTAACCGCCCCCCGTACTCAAGCTAAACTCCACCTTCTATGTTACACTCCCTTAACTTAGCCTTTCTGTACCCTGATCTTACATATGTAATGTTATTTCTCTAAAAAATCTCACTGTATATTCTCCCAGAACTGTCATTTACACTATTCTTCTACAGACTGCCCCTCCACTCTATACTTACTTTTTCTCATTCAAAACTCCCATTTCCCAGGTAACTACCACTACCGCAATTGTCTTTAATGGTGGTCTGTACAAGCTCTATAACTCAATCTACTTAATGTTTCATATAACTACTTCTCCTCTTAAGTTTTTCATCCTGCTAAATCTCTTGCTGCTTTTGCTACCCTGCTCTGTACCTCCAGCTGATAAGCACATTACATAGTACATCCATTGTCTATCCATGTAATTTCTCTGTAACCAACTACCTCATAAAAAAGTGTATTTCCTTAAATTCATAGGCTACTGTATGTTATATAATGTGTTCTAGATGTATTAATATATTTATGTTTTCATGAAAACTCAATCCCTGGGATTCAATAAAATAAATTCTCAATGCAGGAACAGTGTAGCTACTCCTGCATGGACTATGGCCTCCGAGCGATCCAGTAAACTAGTGTTTTGACATGCACAAGCTTGCCTACACTGTTCCTGCACGGAAACCAGTGCAGAATGCAAATTTCCTCATTTGCTGGTAAAAACCATGCAAATGAGGTGAATTAGCAATTCAGCATGCAGGCAGGTATCCATGCAAGAACACTGTTAGTTGCTGAAATGTATTCAGCTACTAGCCGAATACATTTCAGCAAATAACAAAACGGAGACATGACAGCTCCAAAAAAAGCATGTATTATACTCATTAGGCATACCAGTGTCCAAATATATGGCCATTGGCATGAAAAAGTGCTTACATTTTATAAAAATCAAAGTTATTTTTTAGCCGATCTTGGCCTTTAAGCATAGTGCAGCGGCACGCTAATGGGATCGTGCCAAAAATAAAAAAAATGTGAAAACTCAATTTTAATGGAAATCTGCATTTTACCATTATAGTCTATGGCATGCAGAATCAAAACAATACTAGGGAACAGTGGTTGTCAAGGGGAAAGGCTCTGTGGTAGTGCAGTAACTACTGACTAAGGCAGTGGGGTATGAAAATGAGGGGGAAATTTACTGAATCACAAAAATCTTCTAAATGCCAAACTGCACCTAACCGTGTAGGTGCTATAGCATGATCATGTAACTAGGAGGAGCAACAGACATGAAAAGGGGGTATGTCAGGCATGGTGTAAGCACATTGGAGCCCTACTGTGCACAGATAAGCTTAGCTAAGCACAGCTAAGCAAGAGGATGTGTTTGAGGCTGTATTGACTTAGTCCATGAAATGAAGAGAGTGTTTGCATCCAGGGAGGGCCATTTCTTCGTGTTTACATTAGCTAAACTGGTTTGCATGGAGCGCACCTAGTTTAAAAAAAAAAAAAAAAAAAACAAAAACCCCGGAAATAGCAGGAATGTTTACATTTGGGCACCAGGTTGGTGCCGCGCATCTCGGGGATTAAAAGGGGAGGAAATGGAAAGAAAAAAAGGGATAAAAGGAAAACAGCAGAATAAAAGCAATCAAGAACAAATTACACAGCTAGCAGGTGGAATGCATCATAGTCAGCCAATCATACAGGCAGCATCTGCAGCACAACAGTATAAACGGGTCTATATTATATTGTAACAAGCTGACAATATTGAATCTGATATTGTTGGCATGACAATATCGAAAGCAAATAATATCGGCCAGGTAAATGGAAATCAATGTAGTGCGGTCTCAGAGTTGGTATACTTAGGTAGCGGGGGGTGTGGGGGGTGCAGAGGGGCTTGCACCCCTGCCTACGCCCTTTCGTTTTTTTTGTTGTTTTTTTTTTTATCCTCATTCAACATTTTACTTCATCGATCAATTGTGTTCGAATTGTTTTGTTTCGATGCAGTAAAAATTCGTCGAGGTAATATAAACGCGTATAAACTATGGAAACACCTTACAATCTGTTTTTTTTCCCACAAACTCTGCACCATTGGTGTACACAAGTGGGAGAATTTTAATTGGAAAAATGTTAGAGGCTGCCATTGCTTTGATCCATCAGTATGTGCTAAAGGCTGAGGGCAAAGAGGAGGATAATGCTGATAACCGCCATAGACCAAGGAGAAGAGTGTTCAGACCAAAGGGTAATTTACCAGGGGCTACATGATCTGGAGATAGTAGAGTGCTACAGTGTGAACAGAGACATACTTCAGCAAATCACCGAGTTGTTCCAGCCTCAACTCAGACCTAGAGCCAACAGAGGGGAACCCATCCCAGTGGACACCAAGGTATGTGTAGCCTTAAGAATTCTAGCTACAGTTACTTTCCAAAGACATACTGGGGACATCATGGGGGTTTCACAGGCATCTGCATCCAGGGTACCCCACCAGTTCCTGGATGCCATGCTACCACATGCCGGTAAGCACATTTAATTCCCCAACATCCATGAGGAGAGGGCCAGCAATATACATCTCTTCCACCATGTAGCAGAATAACCGGAGGTACTGGGTGCCATAGACTGCATGCACACCCACATCAAAGCACTACCTGGTGAACAGGGTAGGGTCTACATAAACAACAAGGGCTTCCCCTCCATCAACTTACAGGTCATGTGCAATGCCCAGGGCATTATCATGAATGTGTGTGTTGGCAGCCCTGGACGCTATCATAACTCCCACATCTGGCATTCATTGCAGCTGTACCAGGCATTTGCCAGTGGAAGCATTCCATATAGCCATCTGGTAGGGGATGCTGGCTATGCACTGGAGCCGTGGATGATGACACCCATCAGAAATGCATATACACCCACACAAGAATACCATAATGAGCCACACACACACACAAACCAGGATCTTTATATAGTGTGGTTTTGCAATGCTGAAGTCATGGTTCCACTGCCTTGATATATCTGGTGGAGCCTTGCAGTACTCTCCATCCACATGCACACACATGTTCATAGTATGTGCCATGCTACACAATATGATCCTGCAGAAACAGCTGCAGCAGGAACAGCATGGAGAAGGGCCACACAGCCCACCACCATTGCCAAGGTCCCCACAGGCACAGAGGGACTCAGAGGAGGAGGCCCCTGAGTCTGCTCCTGTAGGCAGATGGAGGCATGCCCTGAATGCTCAAGCCTTGACAAAGAGGCAATGCATAGCACACACATTGACACTGTAGGGACCACTACTGGGATAGCAACACACAACTGACAGCTATGTGGCACACCAGGGAATGTCTGGCCAAAACTGGCCTCCACACACTATGCAGTACTACCCAAGGTGGCACCTCCCACTACAGTATATGTGTGGGGACAACTAACTGGGGGGGGTCATAGGTCACAAACATGGATGTCATTGTAGGGGTGCCATACCAACCTCTCATATCCACACAGCAAGTCAGCTGTAGAAAATCAGAGAGAAATGTCTGGTAAAGGCACAAAAATTGTGGCAATGTTGAATTACCCCCTACAGACTCACACAGTGATAGCACGGCAGGACCTGCAGTTGCAGTAAGGCTATGAAGAGTAAGAAGTCTGAAACTCAAATGTATACCATTGCAATCTGATCTGTGCTCTTTACTGATATGCCTCTAGTCCCCAAGACAGGGCACAATAGTATGGTAAATGGAACCAAAATGTAAAGCAAATATCAGCACAGTCTGTGCAAATGTGTACAGCTGACAGGTGTTCCCCCCACATATACCAACACAAATGCAGTAACATGTATTTTTGCAGGGAAGTAGCAGCATAGCACACACTGGCATGGCTGTACCAATACACATGAAAACATGTTGCCTGTTCACAATATGCAGGGGTCAATGAGCTGTGTGTATGTGTGGTTAATACTGTCCGAATCTGGCCAGCACATTCTACTGGCAGTCATCTCATAGTGCCCTAGGTACAGTGCTGTCTTGGAACAGGGCCATCTGCAGATAACTGCAGTTCCAACTGTTATGCATGTCACTGGCATCCACTGCTCTGCCACTGACATACATGGAAGTCACAGTGTTATGCAGAATATACTACAGATATAATGGACCTCTTGAAGGATGTGTAGCTGAGACGCCAAGGCTTTTGTGAATATAAGTGCTTTTTGGTGCTACTGCCAATGGTTATTCTTAATAATCTTTTTTCTTATGTCTGCTTTTACATATAATGGACATGCCTGCACAGTAGAATGCACTCTGCACCCACATCCATAACTTCCAACCTCTGACAGCAAGATGTCTGGACAAGGGTAGAAATAAAAGTGAAACAAAGGCACAATGATAGGCATGTGTTGTAAATATTGCCCTTACATACTGAGAAAGTTGGTAGGGTGAGGGGTTTGCAGTAGTGGGAATTGTCTGAAGATTATGTAGTCAGAAACAGTAATTCTGTCATTATTTTGTAACATCACTCTTCAATTATATATAACTAACTTACCATAAAAACACAAGTTTATGTAGACAGGATGAAACCTCTAACCAAACACCTGGACAACCTGTCAAGAAATGTACAGGTAAGAGGTATGCCCACACAATGATATGACAGCTCAGGCTAGAAATATACCACACAAGCAGGAGATCCCCAGCTAGTATATCACCAGGTTGCTAGACTGTTTACTCAGCATGTCATTACTCAACTGGTTGTAGCCACACCTCACAAATGGCCTTGTTGGGCAGGAATGTACATAGCTGCCCTCACAATATTGGTCTATGCATCATACAACTAGTATTCCTCTGGTAAAATACTGTGATGATCTGAGGATGTCTTGCATTAGGTAAAGGTAAAATACTTTGCAGTGTCAGACTACAGATATGTCAGAAAATGTCTGCTAAACAAATTCAGTACCCTGAGGAAAGTCCTGTGTACTCCTGAGAGATATGGCTGTAGCACACAAAACCCTGGACTGGAGTACACCTGTCTCTGGAATGGAGTCCCACTCTAACTATAGAAGGTCACACTGGGCATGCTCCTACACTTAGAGAATCACTGGACATGTTGAAACTCACATCAGAATATATGACTGTATGGTGCATATATGTTTGTGCATACAGATAGCTATGTACACCTCAACTGTCCCCACATACTGGCACATTATGCAGGATTACTCTCAGCTAGCTGTAGGTGGACCATATGTGATATATCTGCATCTGTTGTATGAGACACACACACACACACACACACACACACACACACACACACACACACACACACACACACACACACACACACACACATATATATGGGCAACAGATAACATATGTCAAGCATACACACACACACATAGATGTGGGGAAGTGAGAGACAGACAGGGATAGAGATAGAGACACACAGGGAGTCACACACACACACACAGTGAGTCATACACATAGATACCCTGAATGGCATACAGTGATGTCCTGTTGTGGACAATGGCATACCAGTTGTAAACAATTGCACATGCCAGAATAAAAGGTGAGCCCCATTGTGTAGCAGTACTGAGGCTGGGTTTATAATATCACATCACCTGCCTGTGTGTGTGTGTGTGTGTGTGTCCATAGGTCTAAGTATTAGTAGTTTGTTTCCACTCAGTACACTTTACATTGCCCTACTTCACAAGATCTGCTGCTGTCATTCACCATAGAAGTACCATTGGACACCTATCATCCTTATAAGCTCTGTAGCTCGTGCAATAACTGCATAGTGCTATACTACCCATGTGATAACTGTGTAACACTATAGTACAAATAACTCGATGGGTAGGGGTTCTAATTTCAATACTGGCAACCGTGTGTGTGTGTGTGTGTGTGTGTGTGTGTGTGTGTGTGTGTGTGTGTGTGTGTGTGTGTGTGTGTGTGTGTGTATGAGTGTGTGTGACAGTTGTGTGTGTGAGACTGTTTGTAGGTAAAACAGTTTTAGGTCATTCCCACCCACAACACTTCCCAGTGCCCCACTTTATCAGTCCTGCTGATGTCACCCCCCTTATCAGCACCTTTGGCCAGTTTTCAGCCCAATAGGCTCGGTAGCATGTTTGATAACTGCGTAACACTATAGTACAAATCACTAGATAGGCAGGGGTACTAATCTCAGGTCCAGAAACATGGGTGTATAAGTGTGTGTATGTCTATAAGAAGAAGTATTTTGATGTGTTTCACCCAGTGTCCTACTATATCACTCCTGCTGATGTCATTCCCCTTATCAGCACCTTTGGTCAGTTGCAGCCCAGTAAGCTCAGTAGTGTGTACGACAACTGTGTAACACTATAGTACAAATTACTATGTAGGCAGTGATTCTAATCTCAGATCTGGCAAATGTGTGTGTAGGTATGTAAGTGTATAAGTGTCTAGGAAGATGAATTTTGATAGGCCCCCCCCCAGTGCCCTACTTCTTTTAACATGTTTTTTTCTTTAAGCAGTTACCTATGATGCATGAATCATGTGACTATAGGGAGGGGTATTTAAAGATGTTGTTTGTGCTTATGCATTTTATTCTGATGAAGTATTTTTATACGAAAGTGCTCCATCTTGTATTTTATTAAAGTACTGAAACTTTGGTTGGCCTGCATTTTTCATTCCTGGACTTTATTGCTGATTATGGATTTTGTTGATTCCTGTTTGTTTACTTTCTTGGTGCCCTACTTTATCAGTCCTACTGATGTTATTCCCCTTATCAGCACCTTTGGCCAGTTGTCAGCCCAGTAAGGTCCGTAATGCATGTGATAACTGCGTAACACTGTAGTGCAAATCATTAGATAGGCAGAGGTTCTCATCTCAATACTGGCAAGCTAGTGTGTGTGTGTGTGTGTGTGTGTGTGTGTGTGTGTGTGTGTGTGTGTGTGTGTGTGTGTGTGTGTGTGTGTGTGTGTGTGTGTGTGTGTGTGTGTGTGTGTGTGTGTGTATGTGTGTGTTGTGTGAGAATCCTATCCTGTGTGGGTTGTACCATTTTGAGTTGTGTACCATCCTGTACATTTCCCATCACCCTACTTTACAAGGCCTGCTGATGTCATTTACCTTAGAAGTACCTTGGGACAAGGTAAGTTCATGTAAGCTCTGTATCACTTCTGATAAATGAGTAACAGTATAGTAGAGATAACCCAGTAGGTAGGGGTTCTAATCTCAATACCGGCAAGTGTGTGTTTGGGCTGAGAATCCTATCCTGTGTGGGTTATATCATTTTGAGTTGTGTACCACCCTGTACACTTCCCATCATCCTACTTTACAAGGCCTGCTGATGTCATTCAACTTAGAAGTATCTTGGGGACAAAGTGAACCCATATAAGCTCGGTGGCACATCTAATAACTGAGTAACACTATAGTAAAAATATTTAAAGAGGTAGGAGTTCTAATCTCAATACTGGCAACTGTGTGTGTGTGTGTGTGTGTGTGTGTGTGTGTGTGTGTGTGTGTGTGTGTGTGTGTGTGTGTTTGTGTGTGTCTGTTTGGGTTGAGAATCATATCCTGTGTAGTTTATACAATTTTGATGTGTGTATCATCAATGCCTGTTTACCACCTCCCAATGGCATTATTTTATATAGCGCGTTAATGGCATCTGCCTCACATGCAGCATGTTAAACCATTGTACAGGCCATTGCAGTCATCTGTACAGATGTCCACAGAATATCTGGATGTTTGCAACCCATATGTAGTCTGTGTCCCCTACCAATGGCCATGTATGTAATATTGTTGCCAAATATGTCACAGTTAGTGTACTGACACACAGGCCAGCATCAGACATAATACCTGACTGAAACAACATGCTGATACGTCTGTACCCTATCATTTGTCCAGAATTGTAGGAGCAATAGATAAATCCAGTTGCTATTCCTGGTGGGTTATCTCACCATCCATGAAGGCATTCACAACAGTGCATGTTGTAAGAGGTGGGTTATGTCCCACACATATAATCTATGTGTAGCATATCATGTGTATGTAGCACTGTAGTTCATTAAAGTGGATATGTATGTTTACAAATCTGTCCATTGCCAACTGTGTTTGTGCTACTGTATGCACATTCCCTGTGTCAGTCTTTACTGTGTGTATGCAAAGGATATACCATTTTGTCTCCCTGTTCCACCCTGTGAACTCAGGAATACATACCACAAATCTGTCATACACAGTACCATGCATGCCCTCACCAACTGCATCAGGTTTGAGGGTATCTGAAATAAATTGCAGGACAACAGCTGCTGATGTGAATCTGTTGTGGTCAATATAATGGATAAGCTGGTGAGGGACCTACTGACAGTACTCCAATAACCTGTTCCACATGTATGAGCCTGTGGTACTACACAACATTGAGGTCTGAAGGCTACCTGTCTGTGACAAGGAGTATCTATGCCAGGTCACACTGTCTGACAACAGTGTCCATTACACATGGTTGCATGCATACACACCTGGCAAACATACATATAAAGTTGTACCTTGGCTATGAAATGGTCAGTGTATTTCTACTCTGCCATACACCACATTGGTAATGTCTGAAGGGGCAACGCCTGCAGACACATGGACACCTGCAATACAGAATACAGCATGTCAAACTACATTCAGTCAGTGGTACTAACAGCAATGATGCATCATGGCTAATAAGGTACATACACCTTTATGTGTACCCATAACAAATGCAAGCAGACAGCACCTTAACAAGTATTATATAGCTACACTGTACTGTATTTACCCTGTGCATCACACCCATATTAGCCTGTCTCTGCATCAAGGGTATGGATGACAGGGATGTGGCACAGGTATCATCATATGCACAGGGTGTGGTGTGGGTCTGCTAGATGCCTAGGCTAAGTCATACGGTTGACATCCATATGTGTGTGTGTTTGAAGTGGTATCCTATAGATGGGATGTGTAGAGGTGCTGTGTGTGTCTGGAGATGACTTGCCTGTGATGCAGATGTGTGTGTGTATGTATGCATGCAGTCACAACATATGGCTGCCCTACACAGGGGTATGTTGAACAGCTGTCGACCGTACATGGCAAGGTGTCCAGTTCACCACCTCCAGCCATGGACACGTGAACTGGACCTGCCATGGGGTCTCACTGGTGCCAACAGGCCCAAGGCCAGATGCAGTAGTGCTTCCTGATGGTGACTGCTGTCTGCTCGATCCACATCCCAGATGGGACCAGCCAGGACCACGCGCTATGGCCTGCTCCATTGTGATTTGGACAGCAACCCCCTTCAGTAATGCTGGTGTCACTGCCACTATAGGAGTGTGAAGGCGCATGGCCCTGTAGACTCTCAGCTGATGTTGGTTCTGACCTACGTCCATGTGGCCGATGCCCATCTCCTACCACATGCTTTAGCACAGACATGCCATGGTTGAGGATTGCCAAGGTCTCATCCCACCTTCTATTCATGACCTCAGTGTTTTGGCATGTGGCCTCATCAAGGTCATGTATGTCACCACGTAAAACAGGTAGAGTTGTATCCACCATCCTGAGTATTTCTCTAGTGTTGCATTTACTATGTGCCTGTGCATCCATGACAGCCCAAAACATGCATCTGGTGACACCTGCTGTAGCACTTGAAATGGTGGCTTGATGAGCAGCAGTCCTCATGCGTGCACCCCTGTCCATCCACCTGTGTGGGAGCTCATCTGCACTCTGGCTATGGACAGTGTCTACACTCACACCTGCCATAGTCACCACAAAAGCCTGTTCCATGCTACCATCTGCCAACTGTCCATCATTTGTGGCTGCTGGGGACGGGGCATGTGTGGGCATTGTGACTGTGTGCAGGGACATTGTGGATGAGTGTGGGATGCCAACCGATGGCACAGATTCAGCCCCTGACACCACCATCTATGCCATCACCATTGCCAGAGTCTGCAGAGACACTGACATCAGATAGTGAGGGGCTGTGACCACCATGACCACCTGTGGGGGAAAGACAACATATCTAAATTAATACCTGCACTATACTGTTTGCTCCTACATGCACAAACACACACACACACACACACACACGCATGCACACACACAGACACACACACACACACACACACACACACACACACACACACACACACACACACACACACACACACACACACACACATATACAGGTGAGCTGGCAGACAGGCATTACATAGACCTCACACTAGACAACTGGTGACATTCACAACACAGTCAGACCAATACATACACACCCTGGACAGGCCCTCAACATCATGCAGTGCTGCCCTTTCCACTTCTTGTTACAACTTATATACACCTCTGTGGTATGTGAGTAGTGTTAGTAGGTGATGGACCTTCAAGTAGCACACACTGCACCCATGTACACACAATTGCTGTTCACCTGTATTGCACAGTGGAAACTCCTAGAGAACATACCTCTAAATTGTGTAGAGTGTCTGGTCTGTTTGTCATAAATCCTGTATTTGTCTGACACATTACTGGGATGATATGAAGACTGGTGTCACTATTTAATGACATATTTTGAGTCTCAGACTTCAAAACCTGCAATACAGGTATGTTACAACACAACCAGTTACACTAACAACCTAAGCTTACATTGGACATTATAAATGTATACATCCCTGTTAACAGCAAGGGTTTGTCTGATATATAACATGAGACCACAGAAATCATGTGACAACATTTCTCAACTTTAATGTGACCTATAACCTGTGCAATCCAATTGAAGAACAAACACATCGGTTAGGGATATGCACACCCTTAAACTAATACTTTGTTAAGGCACCTTTTGATTTCATAACAGCAGTCAGTCCTAATGGGAAGGTGTGTACTAGCATGGCACATCTCGACTTAGCAATATTTGTACACTCTCCCTTGCAGAAGCCCTCCAACTCTTTCAGATTGCATGGGCATCACTTCTGCACAGGCCTCTTCAGGGCACCCCACAGATTCTCTATTGGATGTATGTGTGGACAGTGGCTGGACCCTTCCAGAACATTGAATGTCTTCTGGTGAAGACATTCTTTTATGGATTTTGATGTATGGTATGGGTCAGTGTTGTGTGGAAAGGTGTAAGTCCTCTCCATCCACAGCTTTTTAGCAGAAACATGATTTTGCACCAAAAGGGACTGGTATTTTGAACTCTTCCAAAACCCCTCCACCTTGGCTACAGGCCAACTTCCAGCTTATGAACAGCAACCCCAAAGCAGGACACTGTCATCACCATGCTTCACCATGAGGATGGTATTCTTTTGGTGATGCACAGTGTTGTTCTTGTGCCAAACGAACCTTTTGGTATTGGGCCAAAAAGTGCAACCTTGGTCTCATTACACCATAACATATTTCCCCACATGCTATTGGGGGAACTGATGTATGTTTCTTGAGAAATCCACCAGACCTGGTGATCCAGATCCACAAGCATCTTCCAAACCGACCCCACAGGCCAGACATGTGGAGAATACAGGAGATTGTTGTCACATGTACATGTAGTGCATAATCAGTACTTGCCAGTGATTCCTGCAACTTTGATAGTGTTGCTGTAGGTCTCCTGGCAGCCTCACTGACCAGCTTGGGTCTTGTCTTTTCAACATATTTGGAGGGATGTCTGGTTCTTTGCAATGTCACTGTTGCCCAATATTACCACCACCAGAAATAAATAGGATGTGCTGGAGGACAGATTTTCAACCCCCAGAGGCTCCCCGACACTTGGAAAACAGAATCCCAATCCATGTTAGGGCTCCACTCACTCTACTCTAAGGAAATCTTGACAAGTGGAGGAGATCATAGGTTTAGGTTTGGGTCATCTCATCTCTGTATCACTGCTACTAGCTGACAGAGCACAAAAAAAAAAACCTAAAGCGCTATAGGGTAGGGTCCTGGGTGGTGGCCACAAGCCACACACTCTGGCTAGGCTTATAAATGCCCTAGGGCAGATAGCCTAGTACGAACCTATGAACCTATGACTGTCTTCACTGTTTTCCATGGTATATGCAATGCTGAGGAAATGTTTGTGTACCCTTATCTGGGCTGATACCTTTCACAAATGAGATCCCTTTGCTGCTTCATAAGCTGTATGTGAACTCTGGCTGTTACTGTAGCAGGCAACTCAGTAAATTTAGGATGATCCTGTTAAGACAGCTGACTGTTATTTGCTGTTAATGAAAGAGTCAAAGTAATTGATGGCAGATATGTACCCAAGAAGACGTAATGCTGTTTTAATATCAAAAGCTGCTTCAACACAGTATTAGCTTCAACCTGTGCACACGTATGCATCTAGCTTCTTGTAAGTTCTTTATGTGTCATAATTATTCCCTAACAGATTTGTTTGTTTTACAATTGGATTGAACAGGTTATAAGTCACAAGAAAGGTTGGAGAGGTTCAGACATGTGTTATTGTGCTCTCAGATTTTGTATTTCACAAATACCTAGCATTCTAACAGGTGTATGTACACCATTTATAACACTAACTTATAAAATATGTCCCTAGTTTTGGGTCTTTATCCCTCCATTTTGTTAGTCTTTGTCCAGATTTCCTGCAATGGCAGGTTGTGAGGTATGCTACAGATATGTGACATCTCCTGCAAATAGGCCCCTGTGATGACCACTGTGATGCAATGCAGTTAACCCCACCACAAGTGAACATGCAGATATTGCAAAATAGCTGAGAGTAACAGTTTTGTGCATGGTGACATGCGTGACCTTAACATTCTTGGGGTGCTGGTAAGCCACATCAGTAATGTCCCATACTCACCAGCTTCAGGCTGCTGTCCCACATGCAGACCAGAAGTACCTATGTAGTTGTGGGGGAGAGGTATTGTCAGCGACTTACATTTGGCATTGGTACAAAATGAATGCTACGTGTCTGCACAGGTACAGTCCAAGCTATGATAGTACACAATTTGCTGTCCCTCATCATAGATGTGCACTTGTGTGTATTACTAAACCTCACCCACAAATGCAGTTTGAACTGACATATGCATCTAGATACTCTATTGAAGACAGTATGACTGCTAGTTGCTTAAATTGATGTGCACAGTGGCCACACCTGGGACGCTCCTCGCCTGTTGCCAGGGTGCCACCCACCTCCATGACTGGTGTTTCATGTGTTGGTTGTTGTGTAGGAGCTGCCCCAAGGTTTGCCATAAGCTCCTCCATTCTTGCAAGTGTGGCCTGTGTAGCAGTACCCCCACATGTGGTGGAATGGACCCTTGCCACGGCAGCAGCCCTTTGCCAGACACGACGTATCAGGTCAGTTGCCCGAGACATGTCCTGATCATACGTGCAGCCATGATGGCAAGGTGTTCACTCTGTGGAGAAGGTCATCCCACAGGGCAGTCCACTCCTGCAGAATTTGTCGGCTCTGGCTGAACAGCACAGTCTGGTGCTGTAGTATTGTTTCTGTAATGGCTGCATTTTCCTCAGCAGTGTACACCGGTTGATGCTGCATGGCACCTGTAAGACATAAACAGGGAAACACATCACAGGACCTCAGACATTGCCCATAATTATTTACAGAGCCAGTACATTAATATTGCCTATCATTAGCCACCACTTACAACCACATCATACTCCTGTCGTCTCTCAGCACAGTATGAGCCTGCATTGCACTCCTGGTCCTGATGTGTCATGGTCCCTCCAATTAAGGCCAGTACATTGCATAAACCACCATTCATCATTCACATTTTTGTAGAGGGGTGACAGTGGCCATCTTCCTTGTGGATGGGATGTCAATGGTGCTCAGGGTTTGCTTGCATACAGTGTATAATGGAGCTGGAAGCATATGCCTGAGTTCACTTAGGATGCAGACAGGAATGTTCTCAGGTCCCATGGAGACTTGCTTTTGTTGACTTTGATTAGGCAGTATGCACCTGCTCCCTGATGATGAGGGGAGGGGTGCAGGCACTGTGCATATCCACCTACACTGATGGTGAGCCAGGGAGATGATGTTTGCCCTAAACCTGTCTGCAGCATGTTGTCTATAGCTATGGTGTGTGTGTATGTGGTGTGAATGACCACCATTACAGGGTGGGTTGTGTTGTCACCTATGATATTGCAAACATATGTGAAGATGGCCTTGTGATTGCCCTTGGTGGATGTGCCCAATCAGTACTCATAGTTAGCCTTACAGTAATCCACCTGGGAACTTATATGCTCATTCAGACAAAGGTTGACTCGTGGCCCAGTTGTTGCCTGCTCCTACTCTGACCTGTACAGCCAACATAGCGACTAATTATGTGATTTGTGTATAGCTGCTGTCCAGCAAAGGGGATTACTTTACTTTGGTGGAGACAGGTTTTACAAGTAAGGTATTGCTGAGTCCATACAGCTATGTCAGTGGTCTTATGGCTGTTTGTAGTAGGCATGAACACAAGGTCATAACATGGTTGGACACCTCTGAAATTTCAACCTGAAAATCATGCTTATTCTAGTACCCATATCTGTATCAGTGCAGTGCAACAACCAGTAGCTGTAGAAATCTAACTGTTGGATGAACAGAAACTGAGATTAGACACATGTACAACATGTACAATTTATTTACCTGACATTTTTCATCCCATGTCTGTTGTTATGAGGCAGCCAGGTACACCTACTCATACAGAGATGTGCACAGGTAATACCTGAAATAAATTTCTGTTCTATATCAGTATGGCACACTGTATTTACACTCTTGCTCCTCAGTCATTCCTGTCAACCCATTAGAGCAGGACATCTGGAGGATGCTGCACATACATGGGGGTGATGGGCCAAAATTAGTGACATCTTAATATTGCTGTAACACACTTAAGTCATTTGATAGCACAGTAGCCTTTGCATTCACAGATATATCCTGGAGAATGTCTGATGCTCATATGGCAAGAAGAGAGGTGAAAGGCTAGAAGTGTGTTAGTGAGGGTAGGAACTTTTAATGTTGGCAGTATGACTGGTATGGGGACAGAGCTAGCTGATATGATGGACAGAAGGAATGTTGATATATTGTGTGTGCAAGAGACCAGATGGAAGGGGCGTACGGCTAGGTGTATCAGAGTTGGGTCCAAATAGTTCTATCATGGTGTGGATGAGAGGAGAAATGGTGTAGGACTTATCCTGAAAGAACAGTATGGCAAGGGTGTTTTGGGAGGTGAAAAGAAGGTTGGATAGAGTGATGTTAATGAAGGTGGACATTGATGGTGTTACAATGAGTGTTTTTAGTGCATATTCTCTCCTAGTTGCTTGTGTGATGGATGAGAGAGCAAAATCTTGGAGTGAGTTGGATGAAGTGGTGATGACTGTACCCAAGGGTGAGATAGTGGTGATTGGAGCAGCTTTCAATGGGCATGTTGGTGAAGGGAACAGAGGGGATGTGGAAGTGATGGGTAGGTATGGTGTTAAGCAAAGTAATGCAGATGGTGAGATGGTGGTGGAGTTTGCAAAAAGGATGGACATGGCTGTGGCCAATACATATTTTAATAACACAGAGGAGCATAGGGTGACATACAAGAGTGGAGGAAGATGCACACAGGTGGATTATCTCCTATGCAGGAGGGCCTGTTTGAAGGAGATTAGAGACTGAAAATTGGTGACAGGGGAAGGTGTAGTTAGACAGCATGGAATGTGGATCTGTTAGATGACGTTGGTGATCAAGAAGAGGAGGAGTGTGAGGGCAGCACCCAGGATCAAATGGTGGAAACTGAAAAGAGGTGATTATGAGGTTGAGTTCAGGGAAGAGTTAAGACAGGCAGTGGGTGGCAGCGAAGAGTTACCAAATATCTGGGTAGCTACAGCACAGGTAGTAAGGGAGACAACTAGAAATGTGCTAGGTGTGACATCTGGACAGAGGATGGAGGACAAGGGGACCTGGTGGTGGAATGAGAAAGTACAGGAGAATATACAGAGAAAGAGGTTGGCGAAGAAGTGGGATTGTCAGAAAGATGAAGAAAGTAAACAGGAGTATAAGGAGATGAGTTGCATGGCAAAGAGAGGTGGCAAAGGCTAAGGATGTGGCGTATGAAGGGTTGTATGAAAGGTTGGACACTAAGGATGGCGAATAGGACCTGTGCCAATTTGCTAGACAGAGGGACCCAGCTA